>NC_037673.1:27887065-27936877 GCF_003255815.1 Theropithecus gelada | reverse complement strand
TTTTTTTTTTTTTTTTTTTTTTTTTTGAGACGGAGTCTCGCTGTGTCGCCCAGGCTGGAGTGCAGTGGCCGGATCTCAGCTCACTGCAAGCTCCGCCTCCCGGGTTCACGCCATTCTCCTGCCTCAGCCTCCCGAGTAGCTGGGACTACAGGCGCCCGCCACCTCGCCCGGCTAGTTTTTTATATTTTTTTAAGTAGAGACGGGGTTTCACCGTGTTAGCCAGGATGGTCTCGATTTCCTGACCTCGTGATCCACCCGTCTCGGGCTCCCAAAGTGCTGGGATTACAGGCTTGAGCCACCGCGCGCAGCCCACATTTGATACGTTTTAAACAAAACTTTTGATTTTCCAGTACAACCCCATTCCTTTCCATCTTTTTCACATCAGGAAACTGCAACATCATTCTTCCAAATTGTATAGCTCCTCTCAGAAAGTCTTCCCTCCTCCACCCTGAATTTATGTACTGATTCTGGTTTCTTTCACTATCTTGTACAGGCAGTTATGCAGGTCCAAGATGCCGATGATGTTTCACCTAGGCAATTGCAATATCTCCTGGCCTTTCCCCTGGCTGCCAGTCTTCACTTCTTGAGAGTCAATTCTCTAAACCAAGGCAGAGTAATCCTGCTAAAAATTAGTAATATGTTACTGTTCTGCTAAGTCCTTGCCGTGGCTTTCAATCTTATGTAGAGTAATGCCCATAGATTTGTCAACGCTTTGGAAGACCAGCTTACAGATTTCCTCTCTAACCTCTTTTTTTTTTTTTTTTTCCTGTGGAGAAGGAGTCTTGCTCTGTCGTCCAGGTTGGAATGCAGTGGCGCAATGTCAGCTCGCTGCAACCTCCGCTTCCCGGGTTTAAGCAATTCTCCTGCCTCAGTTTCCGGAGTAGCTGGGATTACAGGCGCACGCCCCCATGCCTGGCTAATTTTTTCTGTATTTTAGTAGAGATGGGTTTCCTATGTTGCCCAGGCTGGTCTCAAACTCCTGAGCTCAGGCAGTCCGCCCACCTCGGCCTTCCAGAGTGGTAGGATTACAGGTGTGAGCCACTGCGCCCAGTCTCTAACCTCATTTCTTAAAGCACTCTTGCTTTCATTCACTTTGGCCCAGCCACTATGGCTTCATTGCAGCTAATGGAATTCATCAAGTATATTTATTCCCACACCAGGCCCTTAATGTTTGCTCATTCCCTTTAGTGTATTTTTCCTCCCAATGATCATGTATTGCTACCTCACTCCCTTTAGGTCTCTGCTGAAATTTAACTTTATCAAGGTGGATCTCCCTTGTGAATTACATAAAACCTTACCCCTTACAGACCTCATTATTCTCTCTACCTTGCATTATCCCCATTTCACATACACCTATACACAAACAAGATAGTAAAATAAATGGACTGATCAATTGATTGATCAATAGATGTCTTGTCTCCCCAGGCAAACCTTTCTCTCGACCACATGTATGAGGCTTTGTTTTTGGTAAAAGATAAGCAAAATATTAGATTTTTAAAAATAAATATATTTATTGGTTAAAAATGTTTAATTTCTTATTTTTTTTTTTCCAAGCAGGCCTCCTTTTCTGGCTGCCTTATCATTTTTCACAATGACTGTGAGTCTATAACCATCTCCTCTGACTCCCCAGTGTATACACACACTCTCTTCATCATCTCACTCTCATGTTTGCAACATTCATTTTCTCTTTTCATTCTCACTGCCACCCCCTTAAGAGAACTATCTCTTGTTATCATTCTTCTAGATTTCATGGACTCCATGTATTTTCCTTTCTTGAACATACGTGTCACAATTTTCC
The DNA here is from genome assembly GCF_003255815.1 of Theropithecus gelada. NCBI lineage: Eukaryota > Metazoa > Chordata > Mammalia > Primates > Cercopithecidae > Theropithecus > Theropithecus gelada. Next base: position 27,935,079 of record NC_037673.1, on the reverse strand, counting down.
TAACCACTTTGTAAAACCTAGTCAATTGTGTGACATGCAGCACTTTTTACCTTGCTTTTGCAGCAACTTGCTCTTTAGATACCCTAACTACATCTTCTACTTTCCAATTCTATTCTTTTTTCAGGAACTCAATTAAAATGTCAGTTATTATATTTTCCCCCTAGAATATTAGCTAAGATTGATCTGTTTTTCTAACTCACAGTATTTTAAACTTTTATCTCATTCAGTATGAGAAAATAAATATTTACATATATCACAAAGCAGGTACATTTTTGAAAATATAAGCTATTGTATATGTTTATATTTCTAAAGGACTCATAATCTCAACAAAAAGGAAAAGTCTATCTTTAGAGAGTGAAAAACCCTATGACAAAATTTAAGGTTAAAAGGCAAATTAAGTGAAAGATTGTCACAATACAATGAATGATGGATAATTTTACCTATTGAAGAATGAGAAATAGATAACAGTGCATTTAAAACGATAAAGAATGATGAGCATGCTGAAAATATATTGTTTATCATTGATTAATATTATAGCTTCATTTCATCTATTTTTCTCTAGATAGATCCCAAAATTATCTATAAATTAAAAGGCATTATAGCACTAATGATTTTGTTGGTTTATGAGGATTTTTTTTAAATTATGTGTTTGTAAACAATCTGGCCAGTGACTAGAAGGTCAGAGTTTCCAACAGTGAAGGTGCTTCATTGAAGTTATCATCCCCATCTGTGAGGAATACTTTTATCTAGAGCCAATGCGAAGTACTTTGCTCTGCTGAGACCACAGATTTTCTGTGTGTGTGTGTGTGTGTGTGTGTTGCATAGAAACATTCTGCACATGGCACTCTTAGTAGCATCCTGCCTTCTGCTGGGGAAGTTTGTGAAGATTTACATAAAAGTTTTCTTTATATCTTTCCTTTTTTTTAAAATTTGTATTTATGTACTTTGAGGCCAGCTTCTCTCAAGAGAAGTTAGATTTTATTGTGATAATCTCACAAAAGGGCATTACACTTCTACTTAACACATTTTGCAAATCTCTTGCTTCCTCAGTAGAAACTAGATACAAAGATGTATATAGGAAACATAAACTCAGTAAATAGATTCATTAAACAACTTCAGCTTTCACAAAAGCAACCTGACAGGTATTTCATGGAACAGCCCATGCTATGAACTTATCCTATTTCAGTAAAGCATTGTGTAGTGGATACGTAGGAATTTGTGCCCCTTCTAATATTTGTTATACTTTCCTCTACAATTGGAAGTAACTTCGGCTTAATTAAACTTCTTTTCTCTCCTTATGATTCAAATATATACACATATGACCCCACTGCATCTGCTCAACTATTTTCTCCTTTATTTCTCCTCTAAGATGACATGTATCTTAGTCCATTTTGTGCTGCTATAACAAAATATCTGAGACTGGGTAATTTATAAAGAACAGATGTTTATTTCTCACAGTTCTGAAGGCTGAGAAGTTCACGATTAAGACCCCCGCAGTTTCAATTGTCTGGTCAGGTTGTATCCTTTGAAAGAGCAGAACACTGTGTCCCCACAGGCAAAAGAGCTGAAGAGCAAGCTACTCAAACTCTGCGTGCAGCATCTTTTACATAGCTTTTGGTTTCATTAACAAGAAACTCTCCTGGCATAATCAATTCTTAAATGTCCCACCTCTTAATGCTATCACATTGGCAACACTTGAATTTTGGAGGGGACACATTTAAACTATAGTCACATGTATATTTTAAACTGTTTAGATAAATTAGTTTATAATTCAAAGTAATTAAATATCTCACATAACACATGTGATAGCTGCAAATAATATAATTTATTATTTATCAATTGAGATACTCAAGAGAAAAATGGTATGAAAACAAATACCAATTGTATGTACTAGACACTGAATGAAATGCAAAAAATGAGAAGAAAAAATAAGAAAAGTAAAATAGTTTTACTCAAGAATACTATACTTATTCAAATAGACATTCACTTGTAAATGTACTAGAATAATATATATTCAAGGATCAATTAATATCTATGTAAAAGGCTTTAGAAAAAATTTAAACCCTCAGACAATAGAGACTCAAATCAAAATACTAACTCAAAATCTAGATAAACTGTGATCTATAAAGTTGATTACACACTAAAAAAAAACCAAAGTATTAGTTAATCATGAAATATATGGTTACAAAACAGAAGGCAAGAATCCTTTATGAAAGAAAAGAAAAACTATTAGACTTATAAACAGTTTTTAAAAAGCATATTGACCTTTTTCACAGAATGTACCAAAACAAACATGGAGAGAGGAGTAGATTTAGAAAGTTATAATTATTAAGAACACTCTAAATTAAAGAATTAATGGATGCTGTTTCATTATTGCATACAAATCATTCAAATACCAAGAGAGAAAATGCGCAAAAAAAGAAAACGATAGTAACCACATATAAAGAAAAATATGGCATAAAAACAACAAATATAAACAACAAAAGTAAAATCAAAGAATTCATACATATGGTCTATGTGTGTGTGTGTATATATACATATGTATATATTTATAAAACAAAACATACAAAATTTTTACCACTGTCACTTCCATTGCTAATACTTAGGCCATACTCCATCAGCTCTCATCAGGATTACTTGAAATAATTCAATAATTACTGAATAATTGAATATTTTAAATAACAGTGCTAGTTTGTATTTATCAAGTAGTTAATACATACATGCTACTTTCCAAATATTATCTCATCGAATCATCACAAACTCCCATAAACTACGATATTTTCCTATTTAACAAAAAAGGATATGGAGAGGTTGAACCAATGATCAACACTGACTCAATGCAGTAAATGCCAAGGACTGTCTTTCAGCAGCATCCATGTTTACAAGCGCAGCTTATATTGCCATACAGAACAAGTCAGGAAAGAACAAAGCTTCATTTTCTTTTTTATCTGATAGTAAAATGTTAATATTTATAATCAATCTAAAAATAATAAATAGAAAATAAAATTTGATGCCTATCTTATTTATAAGTAAAGATATAAATATACTGGTGAGTCTTCTGGGTCACTTCTTGCATTTGCTAAGGAGTTTCTCAACGAGTGTCCCATTGGTGCCTTCTACAGTGTGGCAGTTTCCTCCCAATCCTCATTGGTGTCATTCTGATACACACACTAATCCCACTAATCCTCTAAGACTGGTTATTGCCTCTTATGTCACTCTCTCCCACTCCCTTACAGTCCATTCTCAACAGAGAAGGTGAGAATATTATGCAAAAGTGTGAGTTATTTTGCTGCTCAGAACTGCTTAACATATTATTAATTCACTCAGAATAAAAGTCAGCATCTTAGCAGTGTCTTGGGAAAAAAAAGAAAAAAAAAAAACCTATAGAATTTGCTTTACACTCTCTAGTCTCATTTTCTGATACTTCTCATTCATTCTCTCCACTCCAACAGAGACTCCTCGCTCTTTATCCTTCACCCTGGCACCCTGCCACTTCATGGTTTTTGCGCTTTCTCAACTAATCCCCAAATAACTTATTCTAATGCTCAGACGTTATCCTTTCCCCTTGCTGTATCTTATCTCCTTTATATCTCTGCTTAAATGTTAATTTTCTGTGAAGTATCTCTAGGAATTCTCATCTCTTATTTGTGCACTTGGCATCTCATATATATGTATATTGTACTGTTTGCCCACACCTTAAAGAGTGCTTACTACATAAATGGAGCTCAATAAGTATTTGCTAAATAAATGGATGATTTTGTGCCTGTTAATCAAAGATTTTAGATACTTTGGTTATCTTCATCCTTATTAGCTCTTTCCAGTTATGTCATTTTCACTTTGACTTGCCCCTAATTCTGTCCATTATCTATCTGGTCCTCACTTATCTTCCGTACTGTGCAGACCTAAATTTTGCAAGAGGAGCACCTGGGCATTGGAGCTACCAAGGAGGAAAAGAATGTTGGATTAATTACTGCTTCTTAGAATAAAAATTTTAGGTTTTTCTAGCATCTGTGTGATTCCTTCAACCAGTTAAAGTGACTCTTCATTACTGCATAATGTTTTCCACCAGTATAAGATGAAGATTCCAGTAATGAACACTCCACAAAATATAAAGTGCATTATGGATTTCATTTAGACAACCTTAATTTAAATTATTTTGGCTGCTGTCCACCAAATATAATTGAGTTACTTAAGCAGTCCCTTTACTGACAAAATGAAATGTTACATGTAGAATTTTGTGAACCATGTAGAAGATTTACTGATATTAGTCCCTTTCTTAATTTAGAAAATTAAACTGTGAATTAATTTTGCTTAATCTAATTTTCCTTGAAAGAGAGGGTATACTATTTTTTTTTACTATTCATTTGTTGATGCCTTTATTAAATGAAGAAATAATTACTGAGCATCTATGTATGCCAAGCAGTGGAATTTCATAAGGTTGAAATTTGCCATGGGATTTCAGTGATAAAGATACAAATAGCCAATTAATTCTAACTAAATACCAGACACTGTAGGGAGAACTTGGTATAAAACTAAGAAGACATAGAATATTAACTAATTTAACCCTAATTACATCCCCAAAATTCCAGTCTCTTACTGTTCCCTTTTACAAATGAGAAACAGAGAAATAAAGAAGATTGTTTGCTCAATGGCATATTGCTCCTATCTTGAAAGCTCAACTCAAGGGCATCTGAGACCATATGGCTCCAAAATCCCTGTTATAATAGACTAAAACCTACTATCGTAAACATGAATAAACTTAATTCCTACCATCAAAGACCTTACAGTATAACAGAAAAAAATGAGCAGCTAAAATATTTAATACTATGGTATAAGTTGAAATGCCTGCTGTAATAAAAGTTTGTATGGAAATTTAAAGAAATTCAGATTAAGAAGTAACTTTACAAATGGGTAACAGGTGTTAGCAGAGAAAGCTGAAGAGAAGCAGTGACCTAGATGTCTGAGAAATATTATTTAATAAGCAGGTCTAGCCCATTCTAGGAAATGAGAAAGAACAACTGTGATTAATTATTAGATAACTTTGTGAGGTCAATTCCAATTCTCTGGGAGTTGCATCTGTCTCTTTCTCTATGAAATTGCAACCTTATTACTCTGACGTTTGAATGCCTATTTTTGGAACATATAACTTTATAAACATGCGAAGACTGGAAGAGAAAGTATTCACATTCACAAAATGAATGCTATATTCACTGTTAATGTGTCTCATTTCCCTCCTACTAAATACAAGTAGTACCTTTCAATTCCATATACAGTAAAAGATAATTGGGTACTTGGAAATAACATAACCAAAGATGAAAGCCATGAACATCCCAATCCCATTGTCAGTCTGTCGCATTAATAAAAGTGCAATCATCTTGCTTTATTTTAAATATGCCATGTGAGAAAAATTTTAAAAAGCAATCCAGCACCCCTGGTATGCACCATTGTTCTTTTTATTACCAGGTTATTCTCAATGCAAAAACCACAGATGTTGACCAAAATTAAAGTAATAGTTCACTCTCATAAAAGCAGTGGTTTACAGATTGCTGAGATAATATGGTAGCTATGAACATGACCATCTGCTTTATGTCCAGCCATTAGTAATGTGACTATTTTTATTTGATTAAAAACCTTACACAATCAGCTACTCAATAAGTTTCTGTGAAAACATTTTTACGTTAAATAAGATTGCACCTTATGTTTTCAGCCTTGGATATTACCCTATATGGTTTCCATTAATCTCATGATTGCTAGAATTATGGAAATGTATTCTGTGTACCTCTCTCTTCCTGCTAGTCATGGTGCTAAAACACATGTATAGTTTGGTAGAGATAAAAAGTAATAAAAAATTCTCAATTTTAATTTTTGTGATTGATGCAAACTAAGAGAAATAAACACCATAATGAATCTACTTCCTCCTTTCCCCAAATTCTAGACATATAGTTGTATCAGACTATACAAATACAAATTCTACAAATATGTTGAGTTCTCACTTTATGTCGGTGACTTTCTTTGTGTTAGAAATGCAGGTGTAAAAGAAATACAAATCTCTGTTCTCATGGAGTTTCATAGGTAACAGAAAAATATACACAGAGTCAAACTACTCATGTAGTTATGAGTGCCATGCAGACAAAAACACAGTGATAGGAGAGAAAGTGACAGCTGGGTTGATTTGGAGAGATGGGTATGTTGCATTGTAGTTTTAAGGAAGCTATTCAAAGAAGGTAACATTTTAGCTAAGTTTCCTGTCTATAAGAACAACTTTTTTCTATTAGAATACATTCTAAATTCGTGCCATGAAACATGAGAGTCAACAAAACCATACAAAACCAATGTCTGTTAATCTTTATAACACCATTTTGTTCTTACTATACTCAGCCACATTGGCCTTTTTTTTTAAATTTTTTGAAAGTAGAGATATTACTTATGGATCGTATATGAAAGCAGAACAATTGTACATGCCTACATGTGAAAGATAAAGAAAAGAGAAGAAACACTGCTGACCTCTTAGGATTTGGGCTTGAGTAACTGGGATAACTTTAGAACCATTTACTGAGTTACGAAGGAAATATATCCGTGTCCTTTCCTTTTCTCTCTACTCCTCTCCATTCTTTTCCCTTTTTCCTCTTTCCTCTTTCCATTTTCCTCTGTCTTCCTTTCCATTTTTCTCTGTTTCTTTCCTCCTCTCTCTCCTGCTTTCTCTCATTATCTCCCTTCTTTCTTCCCTCCTCCCTCCTTCTCCTTCCCTCTTTCTCTCTTTCTCTCTCTCTCTCTTTCTCTCTCTTTCTTTCTTTCTTTCTTTCTTTCTTTCTTTCTTTCTTTCTTTCTTTCTTTCTTTCTTTCTTTCTGCCTCCCTCTCCCTTTGTCTCTCTTTATTTCTTCTTTCTTTCTCTTCAGGATATATTTGGATATATTTGCGTTTTAAATAACTGTAAATATTGGGGTGACACTTGAGCCTCCTCTCCTATTTCCCTTCACCACTGTGAGCTCTAAATCGGTGACAAATCACTTTAAACAAACATGGCTTTTCTGTTATTTACATCAATATTTCTCAACATTGTGCTTATGCAGATATATTTAAATTATGAGACAAAATAGAGAAATTGCAGAGGGAAGAAGATGTTTGTGACCCACATAACTAATAAACATTAAAAAGTTAACACAAATAATAAGATTGGCAAAATAAGTTAATAGGCATGTCACAAAAGAGACTATCTAATGGCCAAGTGATCATATGAAAAGGTGTTTAATTTCGTTTATTAAGTAAATGCAAATTAAAGCTACAAGGAGAAATCAATAAGCCACAGAATGTCTAAAATTAATTGATTGAAAATTGAAGTACTGGAAAGAAGGTAGAATAACAAAAACCTTTAATAACCCTCAGCCTGCTAGCAGGATTTTATATTATTATATATATTTTGGGGAAATTGTTTGGCCATATTTATGACAGTGAAAATACTTGCTCTCTGTGACCCAGCAATTCCACATGTAGAATATGTATCTGTGTTATTTTATTTTCCCATTGCTGATAAAGACATATCTGAGATTGGAAAATGTACAAAATAAAGAGGTTTATTGGACTTACAGTACCACATGGCTGAGGTGGTCTCACAATCATGGCAGAAGGCAAGGAGGAGCAAGTCACATCTTACATGGATGGCAGCAGGCAAAAGAAGAGTTTGTGCAGAAAAACTCCATTTTTAAAACCATCATATCTTGTGAGACCCATTCACTATCATGAGAACAGCATGACAAAGATCCACCTCCATGATTCAGTCATCTCCCACTAGGTCCCTCTCACAATATGTGGGAATTATGGGAGCTACAAGATGAAACTTGGTTGAGAACACAGAACCATACCATATCATTCCATCCCTGGCCCCTCCCAAATCTCATATCTTCACATTTCAAAACCAAGCATGCACTCTCAACAGTCCCCCAAAGTCTTAACTCACTTCAGCATTAACTCAAAAGTCCGCAGACCAAAATCTGATCCAAGACAAATCCCTTCCACCTATGAGCCTGTAAAATAAAGAGCAAGTTTGTTACTTCCTAGATACAATGGGGGTACAGGCATTGGGTAAATACAGCCATTTCAAATGGTAGAAATTGGAGAAAACAACAGGGCTACAGGTCCCATGCAAGTCCAAAATTCAGTTGGGCAGTCAAATTGTAAAGCTCCAAAATGATCTCCTGTGACTTCATGGCTCACATCCAGGTCATGCTGATACAAAAGGTAGGTACCCATAGTCTTGGACAGCTCTGCGTCTGTGGCTTTTCAGGGTACACCCTCCCTCCCTGCTGCCTCCATGGGCTGGCATTGAGTGTCTGCAGCTTTTCCAGGTGCAAGGTGCAAGCTGTCAGTGGATATACCATACTGGGGTCTGTAGGACAGTGGCTCTCTTCTCCCAGCTCCACTAGGCAGTGCCCCAGCAGGGACTCTGTGTGGGGGACCCACCTCATATTTCCCTTCTCCACTGCCCTAGCAGTGGGGTCCACAAGAACCCCACCCCTACAGCAAACTTCTGCCTGGGCATCCAGGCATTTTCACACATCTTCTGAAATCTAGGCAGAGGTTTCTAAACCTCAGTTCTTGACTTCTGTGCACTCACAAGCTCAATGCCACATGGAAGCTCCCAAGGCTTGAGGCTTCCACCCTCTGAAGCTGAAATAGCTTCATTGTCTGGAGTATATAACCTGGTTCTTTGTCTTGGTCGAGAAAGAATTCAGGACATGGATACGCACAAGGAGTGCTTTTAGGAGTGGAAAGTTTAATAGATAAAGAAAAAGAGAGAGAAAGAAAAGCTTCCTCATGCTGAGGAAGTGGGTCGCTCAAGAGAGGGTCTCTAGTTTGTGATGGGATACCATTGATTTTGTACAGAGGCTTGAGGAGACCCTATAATATACATAGGGTCCAGAGGATTTGTTTGACCAGGTGTGCCATTTGTATAGCTCACAAAAAGACTGGCCCTCCACCCTAGTCTTTTATTTTGCAAACGTGGCCTCTAGCTGTTGGTTTCCATAATGATTACACACGTGGTTTTACTTTCATGATACTGGCACACAGGTGGTGATAAGGTAAAGAGAGCAGGAAGCAGCATATTGAATTTACCTGGTTTCCAGGTACAGCTGCCAGCGTTTACATATAAAAGCTTCTAGTTTGCATATCTATGCCTGACTCTTCAGGCTGCTTTCTGTTAGCAATGAAATGATTTGGAGCTTCTTTTTATTAAAGGAAAATTCCACCAAGAACTCTTTCACGCTTTCTAGCTGCCTACAAATAATTTCTTAATAATTCCTGTATTATTTCTTCCCTCAGGAGACATAACACTAATTGCTGTCAGAGGGTGTTGGACAACAATTCTTTCTAGCTACTTCCTGCTGAAAAGGGGCGTCTTGTTGGGGGGACAGCAGTTGGGGCTTCTCCTGAGGTTGATCTAAGAGTTCTCAGAAAAATGGCATGTTTATGTGTGGCTCTGTTTGCAGCACCATTTGGAGTTTGATTGCTTCTAGGTGAAAAGAGATAAATTTTATAAAAAAATTTAAAATATATTATTAGAATATGGGTATTAAGATAACCACGGTTAGTGGAGGTCCTATAGACCCCAGCTGTGACAGTAGAGTTTGATACCTGTTAGTTACACCAACGGATTGTAATACTGGTTTTTCTCCACTAGATGGCGGTGTAAATTACCAGAATTTTCAATATAAACGTAATATACTCTTTGATTTGGCAGTAGGCAATAATTTTAGGTTTAGGCCATTTTCATAACTTGTGATATGATTGAGAAAAATATTATTTAGTGGCTGAAATAACTTTAGTGTTAATCTTGGGAATTTCTTTCCTTTAATTGTTATTTTATAACTTCCTCAGCCCTCTTGCAACATACTTAAACTTTCTGACTTGTCCAAAATATCCGCCCTTTAAACAACCAGTCATTTCTTTTTAGGACAAGAATTTAACATACAAGATCCTTTCTTATCCTTTCCTATATAAAATATCTTTCTTTATAACCTTCTTTATATAGCTTAGGTTCTAACCCTGGTAACCTCCACATCTGGGTACAGTTTAATCTCTAGTGGTCTCCACCACAGGATGGACAGGGTCAAGGTGGCTTCCTCTTGCTGTTTTGTCACTCTTTCTAAAATGTCCTGGCTTTTCACACTGATAGTGACCAGTGGATACACTTCAGGGATCCTGGACTTTGCAAGCCTTTAAAGCAGCTACTAGAGACTTTGTCCTTCTCCTGAGCTTTCTCTCTTTCTTTTGTGCCTCCTCCTGGTCCCCATTATAAAAGACCAAAGTGTTCACCTTCAGGAGGTTCTGTGAGGTACTATATGGTCCTACAACTTGCTTCTGTAGTTTCCTTCTAATATCAGGAGCTACCTGTGTAATAAACATATCCTTTAGAATGACTTGTCCCTTATCAGGGGATAAGGAGGAGTGCTCTATTAGTGCCACTCTCAGTCTTTCCCTAAAGGCTGCAGGATTCTTTTCTGGCTTTTTGTCTATTATAGACAGTTTAGAGAAATTACAAGGTCTGACTTTAGTTATTCATAGGTCCTTTAGAATGTATATTAAAAAGTGCTTCCTTTTCTATTCATCTGCAGAGCTATTGGGATCCCAGTCAGGTTTGTCAAGAGGAAGAACTTCCCCTCCTATTGGGAATGGTGTTTTTGCTATTTCTCCTTTATTCCCTTTTGATGTATTATAGGTGATATTGCTCATCTCTGAAATTATCTGCTGCCTGCAGAGTTGCCTGCTTTTCAGATACTGTTAGGGTTTGGTTTAGCAGCAGCATAATGTCCTTCCATGTGAGGTGAAACACCTGAGTTAAATTCTGCAAAGCTTCTATATGCCTATTGGGGTTGCCAGAAAATTGACCCAAGTCTTCCTTTATTTGCCTAAAGTCCTGTAATGAGAAGGGAACTTTAGGTGGCCCCAAATAAGAGGAATTCTTAAATATTTCCCCTGGAAATTGCTTTTCTAATTCTGGGGAATCATTCTCTATAGCCCTGTCTGATAATGCCTGTTAAAAAAGCTGGGTTGATTTTACAATGCTTGCAAAGATTTAGTAAAAATACCATGCCCTTAAGGAAAAAAAAAAAAAAAAAAAAATTGGCTGCTTTTATCTTCAAAGTCCTAAGGTTAAAAAAGTTCCAGTGTTTCAGAGTGCACTCCAGAGGGGTACAAGCTGAAAATCGTCTGTTACCCATCAGAAAAAGAAGTAAGAATAAAAGCATCCTTTTAGTCTCCCCTTCTTTCACCATGACCCAGGATGGAGGGGAAGAGAGTGGGAGCGTCCCCTCTTTCTCTTTGGTTCCTGGGTGCCACCACCATGTTAAATGTACCTCTCATGGTTGTAGGCATAGTTCTCTAAGCCATGGAGCCCGCTGAACGAAGTGATAAGATTAACTACGTTTTACCCACCCAGCCTTGGTATATTTGCCTGTGTAATCTGCCTGGCTCCCCAAAAAATGGATCTCCAAAAAAACTGTCCTCTTTAGGCAAGGCTTCTTTTTTTTTTTTTTTTGAGACGGAGTCTCGCTCTGTCGCCCAGGCTGGAGTGCAGTGGCCGGATCTCAGCTCACTGCAAGCTCCGCCTCCCGGGTTCACGCCATTCTCCTGCCTCAGCCTCCAGAGTAGCTGGGACTACAGGCGCCCGCCACCTTAGGCAAGGCTTCTTTAATGGAGGCAACGTGCTAAATTGTCTGCTATTATGGCCCAGGTAAAACATTTACCCTTAAAAAATGGTTCCAGTTAACTTCTGAACTTATAACCCCCTTCCTAATTAAGTACTGTTCTAATTGGAGACAGAATAGGTACGTTAAATGAACGTAGAGACCCAATGGTGATTTTTTCTGCTTTTGGGACAGTTTTGGCACTAAAATTTGACTGCAGAGGAAATTTTACTCCTAATTGTTGAAGGCAGAGCTTTCCTGTTCATAGATGGGGCTTTTCTAGCAGGGCAAAAAGAGGGGAATTGGGAAGCTGCAGTGTTGTGGTCAAGGACCCACAATGCACCACATGAAGAGGATTTCTATGTCCACTAGGTGGCGCTGTTGTGTTAGAAATGCCATGAGCTCACCAGGGAAATGGTTGAGAGCGCGACACTCACTCATTATAGCATTTCCTGATCTTTCCTAACAGAACTGTTTCCCTGAACTGTAAAATTTCCTGCACATTGTACACACAGAGACATAGCAACTGCAGATACAAAATAAAGAAACATTTTGCAACAGGATAGCTGGAGAGCAATTACCAACCCCCAATGGGCTGTCAGAGGCTGGGTTCAGTCCAGAAGCCTTTGAATAAGGCCAGGGTGAGCCCTGCCCAGAAGTCCCCAGTTGCCCCAGGACTTCTCCCAGCCTCGCATGATGGCTAGAACTCCATGAAAGGTAAACTGATTTGAAGAGAGTCTTGAGATTAAAGGACAGATTTGAGGTTTGCTCCATATGCAACAGTCTGATGTTTCTATCTTCTGTTCTGATCCCAATCCCTGATAAGCACCCAAGTGAAATGGCTCTGTTGTCTGGGGTATATATACCCTGGTTCTTTATGTTGGTTGAGAAAGAGTTCAGGATATGGACACACACAAGGAGTGAGTTTAAGAGTAGTAAATTTAATAGAGAAAGAAAATGCCTCCTCATGTTGAGAAAGCGGGTTGCCCAAGAGAGGATTTCCAGTTTGCAGTGGGAGGCAATCAATTTTGTACAGTGGCTTGAGGTGGTGGTTGATTTACATAGGGTCCCGGGGATTGGTTTGACCAGGTGTGCCATTTACATAGCCCATGAAATGACTGGTCCTCCCACCCTAGCCTTTTTTATGCAAATGTGACCTCTTCCTGGCGGTCACCATGATGCCTGCACACAGGGTTTTACCAGGCAGCTGCCATGATACCTGTACATGTGGTGACAAGGTAAAGAGAGCAAGAACTACCGTATTGAATGTACCTGGTTTCCGGGTATAGATGCCGGCATTTACATATATAAGCTTCTAGTTTGCATATCTATGCCTTACTCTTCCCACTGCTTTCTGTTAGAGAAGAAATGGTTTGAGACTGCTTTTTATTAGAGGGAAATTCCACTGAGAACTCTTTTACCTTTTCTGGCTGTCTGAAAATAATTTCTTAATAACTTCTGTATTAAAGCCATAGCATGAGCTCTATGTTGGCCCCTTTCAGACACCACTGGAGCAGCCAGGATGCAGGGCTCCAAGTCCCTTGGCTACACACAGCACAGGGACCCTAGGCCCACAAAACCACTTTTTCTTCTGGGACTCCAGGGCTGTGATTGGAGGGGCTGCCGTGAAGGTCTCTGACATAGCCTGGAGACATTTTCCCCATGATCTTGGGGATTAACATTAGGCTACTTGATACTTATGCAAATTCCTGCAGCTGGCTTGAATTTCTCCTCATAAAAGGGATTTTTCTTTTCTACTGCATAAGCAGGCTGCAAATTTTCTCAACTTTTATGCTGTTTCCCTTTTAAAACAGAATGCCCTTAACAGCACCCAAGTCACCTCTTGAATGCTTTGCTGCTTAGAATTTTTTTTCCACCAGGTACTCTAAATCATCTCTCTCAAGTTCAAAGTTCCACAAATCTCTAGGTCAGGGGCAAAATGCTGCCAGTCTCTTTGCTAAAACATAGCAAGAGTCACATTTACACCAGTTCCCAACAAGTTCCTCATCTCCTTTTAAGACCACCTCAGCCTGGACCTTATTGTTTATGTTAATATCAGCATTTTTGTCAAAGCCATTCAACAAGTCTCTAGGATGTTTCAAGCTATCCCACATTTTCTTGTTTTCTTCTGAGCCCTCTAAACTGCTCCAAACTTTGCCTGTTATCCAGTTCCAAAGTTGCTTCCAGATTTTTGGATATCTTTTCAGAAATGTCATGCTCTAATGGTACCAATTCACTGAATTATTCTGTTTTCACGCTGATGATAAAGACATACCTGAGACTGGGAAACTTACAAAAGAAACGGGTTTATTGGACTTGCAGTTCCACATGGCTTGGGAGGCCTCACAATCATGGTGGAAGGCAAAAGGAGCAAGTCACATCTTATGTGTACGGCAGCAGACAAAAGAAAAGCAGAGACACTCCTGTTTTTGAAACCATCAGATCTCATAAGAACCATTCACTATCATGAGAACAGCCTGGGAAACAGCATCCGTATGATTTGATTATCTCCTACCAGGTCCTTCCCACAGCATCTGGGAATTATGGGAGCTACAAGATGAGATTTTGTGGCAGACACAGAGCCAAACCATTTCAGTATCCAATGTGAATGCATGCACAAGTGAAACAGAAAATATGTAGAAGTATGTAGTTAATAACATGATTATCAGTACCCTAAAATTGCAAACCACCTATATGTCTATTTATTATTAAAGAAATGATAATTTACTAAGATAATGATGTGTTTTATAGCAATATAAACTACAGGTATGCACAACATGGAAAAAACCCACACACTTAAAAACAGAATCCGAATAACAAAATGAGATTTATTGTGAAAGACAGGGGCCAGCTACTCTATTTGAAAAAGAGTTTGGCTTGAACCTGCATTTTAATTTAGCTTAATAACCTAACCATAACTATAGTTGCACCAAGATAATATTTGACCTGAGCAATCTATCTTGAGCTGGAGGTTAATTGTTTTCTTGATCCATAAAATACAATGTGAACTGAAAGATTCAATTTTAAAATGAACATATTAAATGGATGACCAGTACACATAGGTTCAGATGACATGTACTGCTTCAGATTTCCCTGATACCTTTTTCTACTCAGATTAGCTTTCTAGTGCTGCCTAAGAAAACACCACAGACTGGGTGCCTTGTATCAGGTACATTTATTTTGCTATAGAACTGAAGACCGGGAAGTCTGACATCAACATATCCACAAATTTTCTGATGTTTCTTTCCTTGGCTTGCAGATAGCCACATTCTCCCTGTGTCCTCACATAGTCCTGTGCCCGTGCCTGTGCATCCCTGGTATCTCTTTGTGTTTCCTAAGTTCCTTTTCTTATAAAGGCACCAGTCAGACTGGATTCTACTCTAATGACTTCAATTTAACTTAATTTCCTCTTTAAAGGCTGAATTTAAATACAGTCACCTTCTGAGGCTTTGGGGATTAGAGTTTCAACCTATGAGTTGTAGAGGACACAATTCAGTCCATAACACTGCTGCTTTTTCACCTCACCTTAAAAAAATATTGTATGCCCCCATGGAATATTATCTATGGTTATAGAAAGAAAAGACAAATCCACATGGCCTGATTTCCTGATTACGCGGCATGATGTGTTATTTATATTCAGTCATTCCTGTGTAAAGACCCATAGTTTGGCTTGTGGTTTAGAGATCTGGAGTAACAAAATTGAAAAGTTGGGGACAAAGTATGAAGATATTTTTTTTTCTTTGATGTCCACATGAATATTTATATCTCTGTGGAAGGAGATCTAAATAACAAGGAGGATGTGAAGACCCATCTTGTAAATGCCAGTTAGCCCCTTTCCTCTGTTCAAAGGGTCTCTGTGCCATGATGGCAATGATCAAGATCAAAGCTGGGCTCAGCAATATGAACGTTCACTCACCCACTCTGATCCTATTGCATCACAGCTGAATGCCTGCTGCTGCTGAGGTTGACACATAACTCCAGATGTGGCACCATTCCGTGGATGTGGTGGGGTAAATGGCAATCAGACAGCTCTCAGTAGCAGAATAATTATACTAAACACCTTTCATCATGGACAGTCAATGCTTTCTCAACATTGGAGTAGACATATTGAGGGAATAGATGTGCATTATTTGGTTATACTGCTGTGGCCAGCACCAACACTCAGAGACCTGCATAATATTTCACCTTTACCAGCTTTATTCCACAAATTATCTCTTCTTTCTAGACAACCAATTTTGCACTATAGTCATGGATTCATGCCTAAAGAAATAATTAATCCTAGGGTCAGCTGGTTTGATAGAGCAGTGAAATGCCTGACTGAAGAGTCAATTATCACATCAACTGGGAAATAACACCCTGAAAACTTGGCCAGTTATCTCAGAAAATGACTTCAGTAATTACTTTAAACCAGAAGCCAGCTTATGGTACCGATTTTGTCACAGGATGACAACAATGAATGCAACTAGCAATATTTTGATCACCATGAGCAAAATAGCCCCTTGGAGACATTGCTTTTTGTGCCATGATTTGGGGCTCACTTGATTGAGAGTCACCAGTGGCCAAAGAAATGCTTTCAATAGGAAACATAGTAACAGCTTCATTAAATCTCAAATTGAGACTGGACTGTGTATATTTGGCCTCCTATTGCTGGTTGAATGAACAGAGATGATGAGTGACACTGACCAGGGAATTCTAATTACCAGTGGTAAAGTAGATTGCTGCTGGACATCACAGAAACAAAGAATATCATTTGAAACCTTGAGACTTAATTGGGGTGCCTACTTTTCTTGCTCAATAATCCTGACCAATGGATAACTGTGGCAATAAAGACCAAATCATCAGGGACTAAACTCCTGCAGAGATAAAGGTATGAGTCTCTCTACAAGCTAAAAAGTCATGTTAGGTAAAATGCTAGTAGAACATAAAGGGAATATGAAAATAATATCAGTTGAAGGAAGCAACAATAACTGCCAATTTAAGCTAATAAGCAATTGCAGAATTGAGGACAGTAGAAGCAGCTATGATATTAATTGCACTGACCTATATCTGTCTGCTATATTAAGAGTACAGTGGTAGGTAACATTTTAATTTGCATGTGGATATATGACTATATTACCATGATATCAGAACAATTTAGTAGCCCACAGGCCTTCTTATGTCCTCTTTTACACAGTTTTTTAACTGAAGAGAGGACAATGGTAGATGTTATGGTGCAAAACAGGATTAGGTAACTTCCATTAATCTACCTTCACTTTTGTTCCCAAGGCTGACATATCTTGACTAAATCAAAAGACTCCCTCAAGCCTGTAATCCCAGCACTTTGGGAGGCCGAGACGGGTGGATCATGAGGTCAGGAGATCGAGACTATCCTGGCTAACCCAGTGAAACCCCGTCTCTACTAAAAAATACAAAAAACTAGCCGGGCGTGGTGGTGGGCCCCTGTAGTCCCAGCTACCCGGGAGGCTGAGGCAGGAGAATGGCGTGAACCCGGGAGGCGGAGCTTGCAGTGAACCGAGATCCGGCCACTGCACTCCAGCCTGGGCGACAGAGCCAGACTCCATCTCAAAAAAAAAAAGACTCCCTTTTTTTTCTTCCCTGGTGACTGACGGCCAAAGTGGAATACCAATAGGACAAGGAAGGGAGGAAGGTGAATGAAGTTGGTATGTTTGTTTCAACTCCCTCTTTGAAGGCTTATTGCACTCTGGTGCTGGGCTTTGATAAAAATTCACAGCTTACATATTGTTTCACATGACTGATTTGGATATTAAGAATAAAATACAATATCAATAAACATGTCAAAAATAACTAGTTATATGCTAATATTACCACATAGCCACCCAGTACCTCAAACCTCATAAAAATCTTTCAGTTTTCTCCCAATGTGTAAGTTACTTTTACTTGGCATCTAAAATTAGTTCTATATATTGATGGACAGAATGAGTAACCAAAAGACTACTGCTGTACAAAAGAATCAAGCAAAGAAAATAGTGTCATTTTAGAGGAGAGAAACTTAGCAACTAATGGCACTTTGCCAACCAAGAAGCAGATGTTTAACTATAACTGTCAACAAAATATGAATAGAAAAAAATAGCATCATGTTATGATCGTTTTAGTTTAGAAAGTACAAAATCAGAACCCTAGCATAAGCACCAAAACGAAAAACAAAGGTGTAGTGAAATCACTCACTGGTTTTGTGATTTGTTGATGATCCCTTTTTAAACTCAAAGACTATTATGATAAGGGCAAATCAAATGTCAATGAATTTGATGGTTCCTAAGATTTTTGGAAAGTTCAGAATAAAACTTCTGGAAAGAAATTAGAGAAAAGTTCACTCTGGTGGCTAGACTATATTAACACTTGGAACAAATGTGGACTTTTAGTGAAAGCAATCTAAGAGCCAGGTTACCGGTTTATATATCTGAACAAGAAACACTGATTTAGAAAGATGTGCTTATGAAGAGGGTCTTTCACCAAAGAATTAGTATCTTTCACCAGTGAATTTGCTTAATAATATGGAAAAACTTGATATTCTTTTACATGAAAAATGTCAGTCCACAGGCTCTCTAATCATTATTTACAGATTATTTGGTGGGTAAATATATAAACCTTTTTCTCCTTGTTTAAATAGCATGCTTTCCTTATGCTTCCATGGATATTGAACAGTAACTACAAAATTATTATTCCTCAAAAAGCTAAATTTTATATTTGGCTATGTACCCATGCCAAATTCACAACAGAAGTCTTATAAGTATAGTTCACTTAGCTTTGTATTGGTATGTAATGGCACTTCATTTGTTAGTATATATATATTTTTTATTTTGGGGGTCATTTCCAAAAAGAAATAAAAATAAAATGAATTTAGGTGTGGAAATTTGTGTCCCACAGCAAAACTAGCATTTTATGTGATAACTTCTGAGAAAAGAAAATCAAAGAATCAGTATACTTTAATGTTTATTACACATTACAAATTCACAGGTATGATTGCATGCTGTTCTTTCCAACGATAATCAGAGTTATACTTACAGTATAGTCCCTAACAGATGGTGAAACAGGTAATGTTATCCTCCTAAGGCTAAAAATTAGATTTTAAAATGTATACAAGTAAATTTCTAAAAGAAATAAAAACTGGCAAGTCTGTCTTTGTACATAAACATTTATTTGAGTTTAAATTATCCAGTTTAAATGGTAGTGCAAGTTTATTGTAAAACACCGTTAGTGATTTTAATGTTTATGTAGGTGTGTACTTGAAGTCTTAAGGAAATTTGTTTCCATTCTTTTTAAAAAGTAAGAAAACTAACAAAGAAACTATGCACTTAAATTTGACACGTGGGCAAGGAATCATGTCTACGGAATGATCCACCCATTAACCATAGAATGTACATTCTTCTTATCTGCATAGGGAACATATTCTACATACTTGGCCATAAAAGATCTCAATAAATATAAAAAAATTAAAGTCACAGTTTGCCAGTATTTTATTGAGGGTTTTCACATTGGTGTTCATCAGGAATATTGACCTGAAATTTTACTTTTTTGTCATATCTTTGCCAGGTTTTGGTATCAGGATGATGCTGGCCTCATGAAATGAGTTAGGGAGCAGTCCCTCTTTTCTGTTGTTTAGAATAGTTTCTGACGGGATGGTACCAGCTCCTGTTTGTACCTCTGGTAGAATTCAGCTGTGAGTCCATCTGGTCCTGGGCTTTTTTTGGTTGGTAGGGTATTAATTACTGCCTCAATTTCAGAACTTATTATTGGTCTATTCAGGGATTCAACTTCTTCCTGGCTTAGTCTTGGGAAGGTATATGTGTCCAGGGATTTATCCACTTCTTCTAATTTTCTAGTTTGTTTGCATAGAGATGTTTATAGTATTCTTCGATGGTAATTACTATTTCTGTGGGATCAGTGGTGATCTCCCCTTTT
The DNA here is from genome assembly GCF_003255815.1 of Theropithecus gelada. Taxonomy (NCBI): domain Eukaryota; kingdom Metazoa; phylum Chordata; class Mammalia; order Primates; family Cercopithecidae; genus Theropithecus; species Theropithecus gelada. The sequence goes on along the minus strand of NC_037673.1, from coordinate 27,915,477 downwards.
TCATTGATTATTGTGCCTATTTGATCCTTCTCTCTTTTCTTCTTTATTAGTCGGCTAGCAGTCTATTTTTGCTCCTGGATTCATTTATTTTTTTTGGAAGGGTTTTTCATGTCTCTATCTGGTTCAGTTCTGCTCTGATCTTAGTTATTTCTTGTCTTCTGCTAGCTTTTGAATTTGTTTGCTCTTGCTTCTCCAGTTCTTTTAATTGTGATATTAGGGTGTCGATTTTAGATCTTTCCTGCTTTCTCCTGTGGACATTTAGTGCTATAAATTTCCCTCTAAACACTGTTTTAGCTGTGTCCCAGAGATTCTGATACATTGTGTCTTTTTTCTCATTGGTTTCATATAACTGATTTATTTCTGCCTCAATTTTCTTATTTACCCAGTAGTCATTTGGGAGCAGATTGTTCAGTTTCCATGTAGTTGTGCAGTCTTGAGTGATTTTCTTAATCCTGAGTTCTAATTTGATTGCACTGTGGTTTGATAAACTGCTTGTTATGATTTCCATTCTTTTGCATTTGCTAAGGAGTGTTTTACTTCAAATTATGTGGTCAATTTTAAAATAAGCATGATGTGGTGCTGAGAAGAATGTATATTCTGTTGATTTGGGGTGGAGAGTTGTGTAGATATCTATTAGGTTCATCAAGTCTTGAATATCCTTGTAAATTTTTTGTCTCAATCTGTCTAATTTTAACAGTGGGGTGATAAGGTCTCCCACTATTATTTTGTGGGAGTCTAAATCTCTTTGTAGGTCTCTAAGAACTTGCTTTATGAATCTAGGTTCTCCTGTATTGGCTGCATATATATTTAGGATAGTTAACTCTTCTTGTTGCATTGATCCCTTTACCATTATGTAATGCCCTTGTCTTTTTTGATCTTTGCTGGTTTAAAGTCTGTTTTATCAGAGACAAGGATTGCAACCCCTGCAATTTTTTCGCTTTCCATTTGCTTGGTAAGTAGTCCTTCATCCCTTTATTTTGAGCCTATGTGTGTCTTTGCATGTGACAGGGGTCTCCTGAATACAGCACACTGAGGGGTCTTGACTCTTTATCCAATTTGCCAGTCTGTGTCTCTTAATTGGGGTATTTAGCCCATTTACATTGAAGGTTAATATTGTTCTGTGTCAATTTGATCCTGTCATTATGGTGCTAGCTGGTTATTTTGTCTGTTAGTTGATGAAGTTTCTTCATAGCGCCTATGGTCTTTACAAATTGTTATGTATTTTGCAGTGACTGGTACCGGTTTTTCCTTTCCATATTTAGTGCTTCCTTCAGGAGCTCTTGTAAGGCAGGCCGTGGTTGTGACAATATCTCTCAACATTTGCTTGTCTGTAAAGGATCCAGCAGCACATCAAAAAGCTTATCCATCATGATCAAGTTGGCTTCATCCTTGGGATGCAAGGGTGGTTCAATATATGCAAATCAATAGAGTAATCCATCACATAAACAGAATCAATGACGAAAACCACATGATTATCTCAATAGATGCAGAAAAGGCCTTCGATAAAATTCAACACCGCTTCATGCTAAAAACTTTCAATAATCTAGCTAGGTATGGATGGAACATATCTCAAAATAGTAAGAGTTATTTATGACAAACCCACAGCCAATATCATACTGAATGAGCAAAAGCTGGAAGCATTCCCTTTGAAAACTGGCACAAGATGGCCAGGCGTGGTGGCTCAAGCCTGTAATCCCAGCACTTTGGGAGGCTGAGATGGGCGAATCACGAGGTCAGGAGATCGAGACCATCCTGACTAACACGGTGAAGCCCCGTCTCTACTAAAAAGTACAAAAAACTAGCCGGGCGAGGTGGCGAGCACCTGTAGTCCCAGCTACTCGGGAGGCTGAGGCAGGAGAATGGTGTAAACCCAGGAGGCGGAGCTTGCAGTGAGCAGAGATCCGGCCACCGCACTCCAGCCTGGGTGACAGAGCGAGACGCCGCCTCAAAAAAAAAAAAAAAAAAAAAAAAACAACTGGCACAAGACAAGGATACCCTCTCTCACTTCTCCTATTCATTCAACATAGTATTGGAAGTTCTAGCCAGGGCAATAAGGCAAGAGAAAGAAATAAAGGGTACTCAGATAGTAAGAGAGGAAGTCAAATTGTGTCTGTTTGCAGATGACATGATTGTATATTTAGAAAACCCCATCATCTCAGCCCCAAATCTCCTTAACCTGATAAGCAACTTCAACAAATTCTCGGGATACAAAATCAATGTGCAAAAATCACAAGCATTTCTATACACCAAAAATAGACAAACAGAGAGCCAAATCATAAGTGAACTCCCATTCATAATTGCTGCAAAGATAATAAAATACCTAGGAATACAAATTACAAAAGATGTAAAGGACCTACTCAAGGAGAACTACAAGCCACTGCCCAAGGAAGTAAGAGAAGACATAAACAAATGGAAAAACATTCTATGGTCAAGGATAGGAAGGAAGAAACAATATTGTGAAAATGGCCAAACTGCTCAAAGCAATTTTTAGATTCAATGCTGTCTCCATCAAGCTACCATTGACTTTCTTCACAGAATTAAAAAAAAAAAAAACTAGTTTAAATTGTATATGGAACCAAAAAAGAGCCTGTATAGCCTAGACAATCCTAAACAAAAAGAACAAAGCTGGAGCCATCATGCTACCTGACTTCAAACTATACTACAAGGCTACAGTAACCAAAACAACATGGTATTGGTACCAAACAGATATATAGACTCATGGAACAGAACTGAGACCTCACAAAAAACCCCACACATCTACAATCATCTGATCTTTGACAAACATAAGAAATAGAAGCAATGGGGAAAGGATTCCCTATTTAAAAAATGGTGTTGGGAAAACTGGCTAGCCATGTGCAGAAAACTGAAACTGAACCCCTTCCTTACACCTTATGTGAAAATTAACTCAAGATGGATTAAAGACTTAAAAGTCAGACCGAAAATCATAAAAACCCTAGAAGAAAACCTAGACAAAACCATTCAGGACATAATCGTGGGCAAATAATTCATTACTAAAACACCAAAAGCATTTGCAACAAAAGTCAAATTTGACAAATTGGATCTAATTAAACTAAAGATCTTCTATACAACAAACTAAACTATCATCAGAATGAATGGGCAACTTACAGAATGGGAGGAAATGTTTGCAATCTGTCCATCTGACAAAGGGCTAATATCCAGTATCTATAAAGAACTTAAACAAATTTACAAGAAAGAAAACAAACAACCTCATCAAAAAGTGGGCAAAGGATATGAACAGACACTTCTCAAAAGAACACATTTATGCAGCCAACAAACATATGAAAAAAAGCTCATCATCAATGTTCATTAGAGAAATGCAAATCAAAACCACAATGTGATACCATCTCATGCCAGTTAGAATGGTGATCATTAAAAAGTCAGGAAACCAGATGTTGGAGTGGATGTGGGGAAATAGGAACACTTTTACACTGTTTTTGGGAGTGTAAATTAGTTCAACCATTGTGGAAGATAGTGTGGCAATTCCTCAAGGATCTAGAATTAGAAATACAATTTGACCTAGAAATCCCATTACTGGATATATACCCAAAGGGTTATAAATTGTTCTACTATAAACTCACATGCACACATATGTTTATTGCAGCACTTTTCATAATAGCAAGCAATTTGGAACCAACCCAAATGCCCATCTGGATAAAGAAAATGTGGCACATATACACCATGGAATACTATGCAGCCATAAAAAATGATTAGTACATGTTCTTTGCAGGGACATAGATGAAGCTGGAACCATCATACTGACCAAACTAACACAGGAACAGAAAACCAAATACCATGTGTTCTCACTCATAAGTGGGAGTTGAACAATGAGAACACGTGGACTCAGGGAGGGGAACATCACACACCGGGACCTGTTGTGGGGTGGGGGGCTACAGGAGGATAGCATTGGGGAAATACCTAATGTAGATGACAGGTTGATGGGTGCAGCAAACCACCATGGCATGTGTATACCTATGTAACAAACCTGCACATTCCTCACATGTATCCCAGAACTTAAAATACAATAATAAGTAAATTAATTAATTAAATCAAATTAAATTAAAACCACACCAACTATACTCTTGGACAACAGTGGAATAAAAAATAAAAATAATACCAAGAATGTCTCTCAAAATGACACAATTACATGGAAATTAAACAACTTGTTCCTGAATGACTGTTGGGTAAACAATAAAATTAAGACAGAAGTAAAAATAAATTGAAATAGGCTGGGCGCGGTGGCTCACGCCTGTAATCCCAGCACTTTGGGAGGCCGAGGCGGGCCGATCACAAGGTCCGGAGATGGAGACCATGGTGAAACCTCGTCTCTACTAAAAATACAAAAAAAAATTAGCCGGGCGTGGTGGCGGGCGCCTGTAGTCCCAGCTACTCAGGAGGCTGAGGCAGGAGAATGGCGTGAACCCGGGAGGCAGAGCTTGCAGTGAGCTGAGAGTGCGCCACTGCACTCCAGCCTGGGGGACAGAGCGAGACTCCGTCTCAGAAAAAAAAAAAAAAAAAAAAAAAATTGAAATAAATGAAAATAGACACACAACATACCCCAATCTCTGAGATGCACCAAAATCAGTGTTAAAAGGAAAGTTTATAGTGCTAAGCAGCTACCTCAAAAAGTTAGAAGTATCTCAAATTAATGATCTAACATCACACCTAGAAGGACTGGGAAAACAAGAACAAAGTATCCCAAAAGCTAGCAGAAGAAATGAAATAACTAAAATGAAAGTAAAACTGAATGAAAACAAGACTCAAATATCCATACCAAGGATCAATGAAAGCAAATGTTGATTCCTGGGAAGCTTAAACAAGACCAAAAGACTGCTAGCTAGATGAACAAAGACAAAAAAAGAAGATCTAAATAAGCACTATCAGAAATAACAATGGTGACATTACAACTGATACCTTATAAATACAAAAAAAAAAAAAAAAAAAAGATCCTCAGAGAATATTATGAACACCTATATGCCCACAAACTAGAAAATCTAGATAATATGGATACATTTTTGGAAACACACAATCTCCCAAATTTGATTCAAGAAGAAATTGAAACTCTGAACAGACTAATATTGAGTTCTGAACTTGAGTCAGTAAAGAAAAAAAATTACTAATGAAAAAAGCCCCAGACAGGGTGGACTAACAGTTACTTTTTCTAGATGTACAAATAAGAGCTGGTACCAGTCCTATTGAAACTATTCCCAAAAATCAAAGGAGAAGGATTCTTCCCTAACTCATTCTATGAAGCCAGCATCAGCCTAATAGAAATATCTGGCAGACCCAATGAAAACAAATAAAAGATGACAGGCCAATATTCCTGTGTATTCCACAAAAATTCTTAACACAAAAACTAGCACACTCAGTGAAGCAGTATATCAAAAAGTTAATATACCACAATCAAGTAGGTCTTATTTCTGGGTGGCAATGCTAGTTCAACATACACAACTCAATAAGGTTCACCACATGAACAGAATTAGAAAATAAAACCATGCGGTCATGTCAACAAACATGAAAAAAGCTTTCAATAAAATCCAGCATCCCTTAATGACAAAAAGCCTCAACAAACTACACATCAAAGGAACATACCTCAACATAATAAGAATTATCTATGACAAGCCTACATCTAGCATTATACCAAATGGATAAAAAATGGAAGCATTCCTCTTGAACTCTGGAAAAAGTCAAGGATGCCCACTCTCATCACTGCTATTCAACATAGTACTGGAAGTGCTAGCCAGATAAATCATCAAAAGAAAGAAATAGAAGGCATCCAAATAAGAAAAGAAGAAAGCAAACTGTTTCTCTTCATTGATGATATGATTCTATACCTAGAAAACCTTAAAGACTCCATCAAAAGACTCTTGGAACTAATAAACAACGTCAGTAAAGTTTCAGGATACAAAATTAATATACGAAAATCAGTAGCATATCTTATACACCAATAACAGATGCAGTTAGAGGCCATTATTCTAAGCAAACTAATGCAGGATCAGAAAACCAAATAACACATGTTTTCACCTATAAGTGAGAGCTAAACAATGGATACTCATGGACATAAAGATGGCAACAATAGACCCTGGGAACTACTTGGGGGAGAGAGTAGAAAGAGCAAGGGTTGAAAAACTAACTATTAGGTACTATGCTCAGTACCTGGGTAATGAGATTATTCATACTCCAAATCTCAGCATCATGCAATATGCTCAGCTAATGAATCTACACATATACTCCCTCATTTGAAAAAATGAATCTGTTATAAAAGTTGAAATTATAAAAAATTAGTAGAATGCATAAGTGACATCATCTGGATCTGGAATGTTCTTTGCATGATGATTTTTAATTAATTTTATTGGTCTAGTAATACATGCTATATCATTTTTAGTCTGTCTTAATAATTTTCTTTCTATGAATTTGCTTATAATTTATAGTTTTCATGTCTCTAAATTGTCATAGCAATGGATGTATAAAATAATGTGAAAGAAAAATAAATAAATAAAATGTAGTTAATTGTAAGAGGTTAAAAAAAAACCCCGGTATTATTACAATCAATATATCAAGCGTTTATTTAGGCTGCTGACAGTTGGCATAGGATGTTTTTAAAAGACATTGATGGCAACCCCGTCCATCACTTTTGTTTTATAACTGTGAAAACTGAGGTTCAGAGAGCTTAGGTGATATTCACAAGGACATACAAGAATGAATGACAGAATATCACTATAGTACAACTTCGTGAATCATGGTTCACGATTCCTTCTATGGTATCCCACTGCTAATAATTTACATGACAACTTACAATAAGTATTTGCCCTTAAAATGTACATTTCATGCATCACATATATTCTGCTTTAGGAACTAAACACCTAAAACATTCTAAATTCACACTAATTTACATAAACATAAAATATTTTTTCCAAAAGTGTTATTTAAAAGAAAGATTCCATTAATTACATCATTATTCTGAAAACCACTTAATAAACACAGAATATCCTTAGGGTGCATATTATTATATAAGGAATAAAAGGTAAAGTACATATTGCTTAATATAGGCACTATTAGTCCCCAAAATATAAATGGATTATTGATAAAAATTATTATCTTCTACTGAGTTAGTTGACACTGTGCAGTTCTACAAACAGGAACAAACCCATAAGCCTAACATTGTGAAGAACATCACTAGTCAACTGTAGAGAAATTGTCTACATAATGCACATAGCAGAGAGATTTACTGATTACAGAGTATCTACACCCCTAACTTCCCTCCCACACATAGCAACACATTTTCCATTTTAATGCAATTGAGTGAAGTCATAAAAATCATGCCTATTCTACTACTAAAAACATATCAGTTTGTGTTTGTCATAATGCTTCTCACAATCAGCCCTTTCGGAAATCTAGTATGGCGACAAAATATTATCACCACCAGATTAAGTATCCTCATTCTCATCATAGCCCTTTCACTGTTTTTTATTGAGATTCATTCACATTTACTTTTGGTGCATTCAAAGGAGCAAAGAAGATCTGGCATACAGTATAGCAGATACTTCTAATATCAAATATACCGTATGTATTATTCAGGGTTCTCTAGAGGGACAGAACTAATAGGATAGATGTACATATAAAGGGGAATTGGTTAAAGAGTATTGACTCACAAGATCACAAAGTAAGATCCTACAATAGGCCCTCTGCAAGCCGAGAAGCAAGGAACCCAGTCCGAGTCTCAAAACTTCAAAAGTAGGAAAGCCAACAGTGCAGCCTTCAGTCTTTGGTCGAAGGTCCAAGAGTCCCAAAGCTGAAAAATCCAGAGTACGATATTTGAAAGCAGGAAGCATCCTGCATGGGAGAAAGATGTAGGCTGAAAGACTAAGCCAGTCTAGTCCTTCCATGTTTCTCTGCCTGCTTTTATGGTATCTGAGCTGGCTGATTAGAAGGTGCCCACCCAGATTCAGGGTCGGTCTGCCTCTCCCAGTCCACTCACTCAAATGTTAATGTCCTTTGGGAACACCCTCACAGGCACACCCAGCAACAATACTGTGCATCCTTCAATCCAATCAAGTTGACACTCAATATTAATCAATATACCATATATGGACCCATTTCCCTGTGCTGTTAGCAGGCTTTTTTCAGTCCTTATGCTTCTCAAGTCTCTATTTAGATCATTTTTTCTGGTCACTTTAAGCAAGGGTAAGATGTACATTTCAAACAGAGTGTGTGCCCTTCAGGACACAAATAAGCCTATTACATTTTGTGCGCCACTTTATTTGTGGGACTCTTCAAACACAATGATTTGTTTTTCAATGCTTGTGGGGATATGTCTAGTGGCATAATTTAATGATTTCCTAAAATTTCATGGTGGTTACTGGTCTCTGAATTAACCATCTGAAGGATATAACAATCAACCCCTGTATGTTATGTGAATAACTATTCTTAGCAAACCTTGTATTTAAGGGTGGCTGAATAGATGGTGGAGCACAGTTACAAGGAACATTTGGGGCCTCTTTAAAAAAACAGGAAAACATTTTACCTATTTTTACCACTGTCACTTGATCCATCATGACGTTCTATATTTGCTATTTAATGTCATACTCCTTTGGGCACAGGGATACCCAAGTGTTCAGTGCACACCTTCACAGACCCTCAGCTCCCCATACCATGACTTAGTGTGTGGGACACCACATGCCTAATGCTGACTTTCCTGTGCTTGTACCCAGGCCCCCTCCAGGGACTGGATGTGGTAACAGTGACTGAACGGAGGTGGAGGCAGAAGGTAACTGAGAACCTGACCCAAGAAGGCAACAAGAGACTGAAACATGCCAAACACATGCTTTCCCCAGTGACAGCACTGCTCTTATTGCTACTTCTTATTTTTCCTCAATCACAGTATCATCAGTATAATGAGCCAGTTCACTCTTAATCAATGTAGCAAATCTCTTCTATGAATATTCCTATATTTATATTTCACATCTTTCCACATAAAGCAATTGAACTAAACTCCTTTCTGTTTGGGGGATGAAAGATAAGGCATTAGTTGAATCAACCATAATTTACTTGTATGTTCTGGCCTGTGAAAGCTCTTTGATTTAGAATCAATGTCTGGTTCTGTTAATTTTACCTGAACACTAGTTGACTCAATCTTCTGTTTTCATTATATCCTCTGGCCAACTTGGACCTTTACAGATTTAGTCAATTGCTATAAAACACCCTGTGTTTTTGTTGTTGTTGTTGTTATTTTGTTTTATCATTTCTTTACTAAAGGTTGAACTTCTCTGGTGCTTTCTGGGAATACATATAGCTTAATAGTCACCACACAAAATGTCTGAGAAAGTCTCAGTGGTTCCAGTTTCACATATCTAATTAGCTCTTAAAGAATGTCTTCTGATTAATTTACATTCAAGCAATGACAGCAGTATTTCCAATTGCTACATCACACGAACCTATTCCAATTATGATTTGGGGCTCAGGTATCATGAGCAGTGTTACTGTTGACTTCTCATGTTCTAGTTGTAGTTTCACTGTTACTGACCACTTTCAATCACAGCATCTGTGTAACTTCCCAATCTCACTGTCAGTTCTGAATGTGTCCCTTCATGGTCATAATGAGTATAACTGTGTTGAGAATCTGTATTCAACAACCCACAGAATAATTGTTGCCACTCAAGTCTGAGAGTGGTAGACAGCCAGTCACCTTTTGCTGAGGCTGTAGGTAAATAATCCTAGTTTTTGAGACACTGATTTTTTTCTCCGTCATATTTATATCCAAGGTGAGTTTGTTGCCACATTTCAGAAGAATTTATTTTAATTCTCCCTCTACATCAATATTTTAAATTTATCTTTATTGGGATAAACTGACCACATTTGGTGGTTTTTTTTTTTTTTTTTTTTTTTTTTTAACTTGACTTATACATAGGGATTTTTATTCCTCTTCTGACTTAGTAAAGAAAGTGATCTGGGGCCAAGATTAGGCTTCCAGTAATGCAAAATGTAAGGATAGAAAGACAATAAATTCAGCAAAATTAATATATTAATTTAAAAATTCACAATAAAGCAAATATCAACATTTTAAATAATGACAACATCTACACCCTTAGTTTCCTTAACACAACTTCATTTGTTTCATTTATATTGATCCCTGTTTTTAAGAACCTGCAGAAAATTCTGCTCAATTCAGTCATCTTTTTTTACAATTACACAGAGGCTGAGGATTGCTTTATTTTCTTACCTTGTTCTTTTTTGAGACCTTTTCAAAATGTTTTCTCACCTACATATCCAATGTGAAGTAATTAAAAAATTATATTTACCACTGTGACTTGTGTGCTCTCTTCTCCCTCTCCTGCAAATAAAAGCCACATAAGAAACATCAGTCTGAAAATACCCCTATCTCAAACATTCACTCTGTTTTCAGTAAAGAAGACAAGGTTCGATAAATGTCTATAGTGACTATTATATAACAAATCCAATGCAGATGATGTTTACAGCATTCCAAACCAGGTTAGCAAACATGCTCTTTGATGGTAAAGAAAATAGTACAAATTATCTTTCATATATTGACTTGTTTAATGTGGTTTTTACTCACTCAAAGAGAGGCAAAGCTAGCACATTTCAGTTGTCACTTGGAATGGCAGCTTCTAAGATTCCCTCTAATTATTCTCATTTTCTTCACGTCTTTTTTGATCTCTTCCCCGGTAGTGAGCTATGATCATGATTAAAAGTAAGTCTCTAATGATGTAATTACAAACAAGAGAATACGGTAAAAGTAAGGGAGTATCTCTAATATGATGAAGTTGTAGGTAATTGTGACTACTGTCTCGCTAGTAGACTATCTCTATTGCTTTTTCTATTTATAGACTTTGATAAAGCTTCATGTGTTGGAAAGGTGCACAGGGCAAGAAACTGAAGGCAGCCTCCATTGACAACAAACAAGTACTGAGGGATTGAGTCCTATATTCCTTGAGGACTGAATTTGTTAACATCCACATGAGATTGGAAGTCAATCCTTCCTCACTTGAGCATTTGGATGAGACTCTGTCCATAGCTGACATCTTGATCACAGCCTTGCAAGAGACCCTAGAAAACCCAGTTAAGCAATGGCCAGATTCCTTAATCTGGAAGATAATAAACATGTTAAACCTGTGTTATTCTAAGCACTGTTTATCCTAATTTGTAAGCATAATTCATGCATTAATAAATGTTGGATATCACACCTAGTTACTGATCAGCTAGTACTTACCATAATAGGCAACTGATAATAGAATAATAAAAATAAAGTTACTAGATCCACAATTAAATCTAATGATTCATAAGAGTAAATTTGAATATAAAATATATTTTTCTGTAAAAATAAAAATGATAGGTTTGACTAAAAGCAGATTTTTCAAGTGTCTTCTGCTATTTCTCTAGAAATATTTTAATTATTTTACACTATAGTCCTCAATTTCAGTAGAGTTTTTACTCCTCTACTCAGCCTACAAAGCTGTAATTTTTGTTACTAAATGCTTCATGGGGTAAACACTATGATTATGATGTTTTCCAAGTCTTCACAGAAACATTAGGATGGTAATGTGAGCCAGGTTTTGTTTCCAAGACTGATCCTAAGGTAATGTGATTAGAGCTTCCATCATCCCTGGCTTCACTTGGCCAATGCTTCCTATAACAGAAATGTAATAGGGCCATGTGTCATTTCTGTTTCACTTTGGCTTTCTTTTTCTACTAGTTTAGACATTTAAATAAGGATCATATTACTCATCTAAATACCATTGATACAATCTGTCACATGCCACAAAACTTTCACTTGTTCAAAATTTGAATGAGGTGGCAACCATCCCAACATAAACATTGCCAGTGCATACATACTCATCACATTTTTATTTTTTTAAGAGATTGGGTCTTGCTCTATCACCCAGGTTGAGTGTAGTGGTGTGATGGTTAATATTAAGTGTCAACTTGATTGGATTGAAGGGTGCAAAGTATTGTTCCTGGGTGTGTCTGTGAGGGTGTTGCCAAAGGAGATTAACATTTGAGTCAGTGGACTGGGAGAGGCAGATGGACCCTGAATCTGGGTGAGCACAAAGTAATCAGCTGCCAGTGTGGCTAGAATAAAAGTAGGCAGAAGAACGTGGAAGGACTGGGCTGATTGAGTTTTCCAGCCTTCATCTTTCTCACATGCTGGATGCTTCCTGCCCTTGAACATTGGACTCCAAATTCTTTAGCTTTTGGACTCTTGGACCTACACCAGTGGTTTTCCAGGGGCTGTCAGGCCTTCAGTCACAGACTGAAAGCTGCACTATTGGCTTCCCTACTTTTGAGGTCTTGGGACTCATACTGATTTCCTTGCTCCTCAGCTTCTAGATCGCCTATTGTGAGACTTCATCTTCTGATCATGTGAGTCAATACTCCTAATAAACTCTCTTTCACATATACATCTATTCTATTAGTGCTGTTCCTCTGGAGAATGCTGACTATTGCAAGTGGCATGATCATAGCTTACTGCAGCCTTGAATTCCTGGATTCAAGCTTTTCTCTTGCCTCAGCCTGCCAGGTAGCCAGGACGTCAGGATGTGCTACCATGCGTGGCTAATTATTTTTAATTTTTCTGGCATTGGCGTCTTGCTATGTTGCCCAGGCTGCTCTTGAACTCCTGGCCTCAAGTGATCCTCCTACCTTGGCCTCCTAAAGTACTAGGATTGTAGGTGTGCACCAATGTGCGTGGCCCTCTTTTAATCCAAAATACCTTTTAAAAATTTACCTGTAGGGTGGGGGAGTCTTTGCCTCAATACCCTCACTGTCATCCATTCAATACATGATCCCTGATGATATCAGTTGATCCCATGTTCTGAATTCACAAAAGTATCCAAAAGACATCTAACCTGAAAGTATAAACAGCAGATAAGGGAGTTATTATAACATTTCAAGTACAGCTTCTTGACCCCTCAGCAACATGGTGAACATTTGACTGCAAAAGATGAACTAAAGAAGACAGAAACAATTTCAACTTATATAAACTATATCACTGATTTACCATACATCTTTTCACTGTGCTTGTTATCTAGGTCCTGTGCACTCTCTCTTGAGCTGCCCTATGTCTTCAATCAGGAGGCTCAGAGTACTTAATTCTAACAGCTAAGTACAGGAGGCTTAGAGTACTTAATTCTAACAGCTAAGTACAGGAGGCTCAGAGTACTTAATTCTAACAGCTAAGTACAGGAGGCTCAGAGTACTTAATTCTAACAGCTAAGTACAGGAGGCTCAGAGTACTTAATTCTAACAGCTAAGTACAATCTGAATGCTCTATCTTTAGTTTAATTTACATATTTTGTTGATCAATATTGCAAAAAGCTGAATTCATGATCACAATGTCAAGTCTCTCTTACAGTATTCTGAGCATGACAAACAAAGTTAAATGCAATTGTTATCATGAAATGTTCAAAAAAATGCTCCTTTGAAAATGGCTCTGGAGTAGGAGTAGGAATTCGGAGAAATAACAATTTATTTCAAAATGACTAATATATATTTTATGGTCTTTTATGAGGCTATCGTGTTGCTACATTAAATGGGAAAATATGAAAATGCAAAATTAAAAAATAGCCTTCTATACTGATAAAATTATAAAGTTTATAGTTATGTTTATTCATATATATCTTGTTTATAAGAGTTCAATTATTTTTTTCAGAGCACTTTATAAGTAAGCAATACAGGTTTTCCATAAAAGTTTTGGCATAATTGAAGTTCATCGAATATAAAACATAAGAAATAGAAGAAACAATAAAATGATAGTCATGTATTTTAAACTAATGGCTTTGTCAGATAATTTTTCATCTTCAAAAGAGGATATAGCTAAAATACCAATAGGATTATCATTTGTTTCAGCCAGTTTGGCCACCATGCTAAAAGTATCCAAAGCTTTGGATAAGGGGATAATGTGATTATTTTCCCATAATGTGTATTGTTGTCTCTATTTCAGCCCTAGGCTGACATAGATAATAACCGCAAACAGTACTGATCAGGAGGAACTCCTATTTTTGAAAGGCAAGTAAAGCCTGGCAAGAAGGGTAGCAGAAATATGATATTAAGTTGGTAATCAGCCTTTATCAGTATTTTCAGACTATATAATAAAATGTCATGGAATAGGTGGCTTATAAACAACAGAAATCTATTTCTCACTATTCTGGAGTGTGGAAGTCCAGGATTAGGGTGCCAGCAGATTCAGTGTCTGGTGAGGGCCACTTCCTTATAGATGGCTGTCTTCTCATTTTAACGTCACATGGTAGAAGGGGCAAGAAAACTCTCTTGGGCCTCTTTTATAAGGATACTAATCCCATTTATGATGCCTTCATCCACATGACCTAATTATCAATTAAAGAATTCACATTCTAGGTCGGGCACGGTGGCTCACGCCTGTAATCCCAGCACTTTGGGAGGCCGAGTCGGGCGGATCATAAGGTCAGGAAATCGAGACCATCCTGGCTAACACGGTGAAACGCTGTCTCCACTAAAAATACAAAAAATTAGCTGGGTGTGGTGGCAGGCGCCTGTAGTCCCAGCTACTCGGGAGGCTGAGGCAGGAGAATGGCGTGAACCCGGCAGGCAGCGGAGCTTGCAGTGAGCGGAGATCGCACCACTGCACTCCAGCCTGGGCGACAGAGCAAGACTCTGTCTAAAAAAAAAAAAAAAAAAAAAAAAAAAAAGAACTCACATTCTAATACCATCACACATCACATTTGGGGTTAGAAGTTCAAAACATGAATTTTGAGGAGACATATTTATTCATACCATAGCATAAATCATGCTAAGATCTAGACGGCTAGCTAGAGCAATAAATAATTCTGAAAGTTAATATGATGACTATCTACCCATAAAAGAAAACTAGATAGGATATTTACTCATACATGAGTTTATGCGTTTTAAATAATATTGAGTTGTTGACACATTATAAAATAATATTTATTGCACACTTAACGTGTTCAAAGTAATTTACTACACTAAATTTATCATTGCAACAACTCTATACAGCATGTAGATCCATGTTATTCCTTTCCTGATGAAATAACTAAAGTAGAGAGAGGATAAGTCACATGAACAAAGTCACTAAACTAAAATTTGATCCTAGTCTAAGTCCTGAGTATACACTCTTAACCAACCTAAGGCAACTGTGTTGCCTTCTCTTAAAACTCTGTAGGTGAGACAAAAGTTACTGATTATTAATTGGATATCAAAGACAATGACAAATTTGTATAACATATAAAGTATTAACAATATACTAAATTTTCATGAGTTTCATACCATATTCAACTTATATACTTGTTCACACACATTTTAACATATATATACACACAGAAAAAAATATAATTTTAATTAAAAAATTAAATTAATTTTAATTTAATTAACTTAATTAAATTTATTAAAACTTTTTATACATTTTGTA
Source organism: Theropithecus gelada (assembly GCF_003255815.1). NCBI lineage: Eukaryota > Metazoa > Chordata > Mammalia > Primates > Cercopithecidae > Theropithecus > Theropithecus gelada. The sequence continues at coordinate 27,900,041 of NC_037673.1, read as the reverse complement.
TGTTTTTATCAGAAACACTTTTAATTGATTTAAAAAACACTATTTTTAAAAGAGCATTGTAAAAAGATAACTACCATTGTAGTTACCATTAGTACTACCATTGTTGTAACCATTGTAAAAAGGTTACTTGATAAAGATAAAGGTGTAGGTAGGGGTAAGGCAAGGCTGATGAACATAGAGATCAGTTTATTGAAAACAAACTAGTTTCTTATCTAAATGAATTCTAAAAATCTATTTCTTCAGTGGAATGATATTAGGAGGACATTTTGTATGTGGTTTATACTGCTTAAATTTTTAATGATTTCCTACTTTCAACCTATTTAATAAGCAAAAAGTTGTATTTCAGGTTTTTAAAATCTGAGTTACCATGAAAAAGATACTGTAAAATTAAGTCTAATTTTTCTTAAAAATCTAACAAATATATTTCCAGTTACATGTATTCATTACAGATATGACAAAGGAAACTCATTAATACTAAAGCTGTTGAAATATGAATTTGTTTTATTTTTAATAGTGAAAACATTGTTTTTTTATTCTCTCTACCAAGTAGGTTACAATTCTAATTGTGACTCTCATCAGATTTTGATTTATCTCTTTATCCATTCTTGTACCTAATGGGGAACAAATTACTTATTACTCATGAAAGACACTAACTACCTAGTGTTGCAGAAAAAGAGAATATTACAATTTACATTTAAATGAGATTTGAAATGTTAATGAACAGATCCAGTATTCTAATTATCTCTACAAATACATTCAGTTAAGGTGAACTTTCATAGATAGATCATTCTTTGCTCCTTACTCTAGAGTGCCCTACAGGGTTGTGTGATAGCGTATAAAGCATATGATACCCACATTAGATGTATTTATTGTTATAATGTAAAAAATATACAGTCAAATGGCTATGATTATTGTTAATGAACATATAATTTTACTGTAATGAATACTCATAAATCACATAAAATATTTTTAAATTAAAAAATTATCATATGAAAGCATTATTGAATTGCAAATTTTACTCATTTATTTATTTTTCTGGGGTTAAAATAAAATATATGATTGGTTGAATATATAGACAGTTTTGATAAACACGTTTTCCATGCAACAAAATAACACCATCCTTCTTCCCTTAAAACCACCCTTTTCTGTAATACATAAATGTTTTTTTTTTTTTTTTTTTTTTTTTTGAGACAGAGTCTCGCTCTGTCGCCCAGGCTGGAGTGCAGTGACCAGATCTCAGCTCACTGCAAGCTCCGCCTCCCGGGTTCCCGCCATTCTCCTGCCTCAGCCTCCTGAGTAGCTGGGAACACAGGCGCCGCCACCTCGCCCGGCTAATTTTTTGTGTTTTTTTTTTTTTAGTAGAGACGGGGTTTCGCCGTGTTAGCCAGGATGGTCTCGATCTCCTGACCTTGTGATCCGCCCGTCTCGGCCTCCCAAAGTGCTGGGATTACAGGCTTGAGCCACCGCGCCCGGCCTCATAAATGTTTTTGTAAGCAGTAATAATGAAATGAACACTAAGGTTATATGTGATTTTTTTCTTGGTTGATTATGCTTTGGGCTACCAAGGAACATGAGTTCAACACGAAACCTTCCATCCAGCTAACTGCAGTGACTCCTAAAGAAAAACACAGAATACAAAGTTCTTGTCTTTTTCTGTACCCCTATTTAAATATTTGCACTGTCCTCAAAAACACCATTTTGATGTTTTCTCACATGTATGCAATTTGGTGAAGCATCTCAAATATGAGAGCAACTCCAGGATATAAGAACACAACTAGTGACTGGACAAAGAAGGGCCATAAGTTCAGAAGAGAGGTTAATAAAACATAAAAAAAAAAAAAAAAAAAAAAAAAAAAAAAGCAGCTAGAGCAATAGTTTTATAGGAATCCACACAACGCATGGGAAATAACACGTAGTTGGTAAGGGTGTCAGAAACGAGAGCTTCATGCATCGTTATTACAGTTATTGTCTGCTTTAAATGGGATCGAAAAACAATTACAGTGAATTGAAGCTAATGACAATCCCAGCACTGCACAACACCACCTCATAGTATGTGTGAAAAGAGAAAGCAGCCACAATGAGCACTGGATTTGTGCTTTAAATCAGTCCAAAGAAGGAATAGAAAAACTAATCAGTCGTCATTCTGCCCTTGATGTTAAAAAATTCCATCTGAAGCATGATGATGTCCTTCTGTCAGAGTCAACTCAAGCTTCTATAACAAAATGCCATAGACCGAAACGTTACTTTTCACAGTTCTAGGGGCTAGAAGTCTGAGATAAGGCTGCCAGCATGGTTGAGTTATTGGTTGAGATCCTCTTCCTGGCTTGCAGATTATCTTTTTTGATTATCATGGTCATCACACTCTTAGTTTGATTTTCTCCTGGGTCCCAGGTGTGCAAATGTCTGAGTTCTGCATGAGACTAAAGTTATTGTAATAAATCCTTCCTTAGGTATTCAAGTGCATTTTTGTCAAAGGGTCCTATGATTGAATAACAAGGCTCAACAAAGCATACTCACATAAAGCATATTATATAGAGCTTTCATAAAGACAAAGGATTTGGGAAGTATAAAAAGCTCAGATAAGTAGTTGGGACTAACAGACTCCCAAGCACAGCTCCCCGGGACACACTTATCCAGATCATAACCAGCAAGATACGTGCAAGAAATCTTAGTTTCACAAGAGCTTAAGCAAAAGGGCTCAGTAGTGTCTTTTTATATCTCATTTGTTACAAAGCCAAGCCAGGTTGCATTACCCTTTAAAACAGACAGAAGCCACCACATACATAAATAATATAAAATAACTGGCTCTGGGTGTTATGAGGGAAATTTGAAACTTTAAATAAGCATAGAGATGGCCTAGCAGATATAAGACAGCTCCATCTTATATACAATCTAACATAAATGGTGATATCAAACATGTTTAATATGTATATGTTTGTTTACTATTACCTGGTTTTCCAAGCATTGCAAAGACTATTTAAACAAATAGTTTGATGCAGTATAATTTTTAAAATGCACATATTTAGGGGTGTGTATTAACGATTATGAAACCACCATACATATTTATATTATATTGGTGCAAAGGTAATTGCGGTTTTTGCCATTACACTCTAATGTAATATAATTAAACAATTAAGTAAACAGATGTCAAGTTATGGGAGCCTGAGTTCTCATTTTTGGAGGGAGACGTCACAGAAAACAAGGGGATAAAGCTAAAATAACACATTTGGTCATGAAATTGAGTTGAAGGCGTTATGCAAACTCACATTTGAATAACACAGATACAGATATTACATATACAAATACAGATATGTGTATATAGTTATGTGGACATACAAGGGTTACTGTAGACACATATATTCCCTTGTTTGCCAGTTGAGTGAGCATATAACCAGACACATCCTAGTAGCAATGAGGACATCTAGCATCAGATCTTGATTCTAATATTATTCTTCAGTATTAGAGGAAACCAGTAAAGCTGAAGAAATGGCAGCTTTTAGGGTTCGGACAGTGACTATTTAAGATGAGCCTGAAGCATCATACAGTTATAGAAAGTAAGAAAGTGTTTGAAACATAAACATGCACGCGCGCGCACACACACACACACAATGTGGTTATGTGAAAGGGACAAAAGACCCAATTGAATGAGTTTTCTAAGGCTACAGCTGGAAAAATTTGAGCAGCAAAATAAATAAATTAGCATTAGATTATGACCCAAAGAATAAAATATTCACATGTCCACACTGACACAAATAAATAAGTGAATAAATGTAAGAGCATGGACATTATCTTTTGCAAAAATATTACAAATAATTTATATAGATATCCTATTTTCAAGGGGGTAGAGAACTGCTCTCCATTTCTTAAGCATGGGTAGCACATAATAATTTTCTTGCAAAGAGTATGTCAGGCCTCTGAGCTGAAGCTGAGCCATCGCATCCCCTGTGACTTGCACATATACGCCCAGATGGCCTGAAGTAACTGAAAAATCACAAAAGAAGTGCAAATGCCCTGCCTCGCCTTAACCAATGACATTCCACCACAAAAGAAGTGAAAATGGCGGGTCCTTGCCTTAAGCGATGATATTATCTTGTGAAATTCCTTTTCCTGGCTCATCCTGGCTCAAAAGCTCCCCCACTGAGCACCTTGTGATCCCCACTCCTGCCCGGCAGAGAACAACCCCGTTTTCACTGTAATTTTCTTTTACCTACCCAAATCCTATAAAACGGCCCCACCTTTATCTCCCTTCGCTGACTCTCTTTTCCGACTCAGCCGGCCTGCACCCAGGTGAAATAAACAGCCATGTTGCTCACACAAAGCCTGTTTGGTGGTCTCTTCACACGGATGTACATGACATTTTGGTGCTGTAACTCGGATCAGGGGACCTCCCTTGGGAGATCAATCCCCTGTCCTCCTGCTCTTTGTTTCATGAGAAAGATCCACCTATGATCTCTGGTCCTCAGACCAACCAGCCCAAGGAACATCTCACCAATTTTAAATCAGGTAAGTGGCCCCCTTTCTCACTCTCTTCTTCAACCTCTCTCACTATCTCTTAACCTCTTTCTCCTTTCAATCTTGGCACCACCCTTCAATCTTTCCCTTCTCTTAATTTCAATTCCTTTCATTTTCTGGCAGAGACAAAGGAGACACGTTTTATCTGTGGAACCCAAAACGCCGGTGCCGGTCATGGACTGGGGAAGGCAGCCTTCCCTTGGTGTTTAATCATTGCAGGAACGCCTCTCTGATTACTCACCCACGTTTCAGGGGTGTCTGACCATGCTGCAGGGATGCCTGCCTTGGTCCTTCACCCTAAGCGGCAAGTCCCGCTTTTTGGGGGAGGGGCAAGCACCCCAACCCCTACCCTCCCTGTCTCTACCCCTTCTCTGCTTTTCTGGGGGAGGGGCAAGTACCCCGACCTCTTATTTTTTTCCCCCTGACCTCTTATTTTTGTGCCCCCTCTTATTTGTGTACCCGGATCTCTTATTTTTGTGCCCCAATACCTTATTTCTGCTCCCCACCCCTTTCCCGCTTTTCTGGAGGGCAAGAACCCCTGAACTCTGTCTCTCCGTATCTCTACTCTTTCTTTTCTTTGGGCTTGCCTCCTTCACTATGGGCAACCTTCCACACTCCATTCCTCCTTCTTCTTCCTGAGCCTGTGTTCTCAAGGATTTAAAACCTTTTCAGTTCACACGTGACCTAAAACCTAAGCGCCTTATCTTCTTCTACAACACCGCTTGGCCCCAATACAAACTTGACAATGGCTCTAAATAGCCAGAAAACGGCACTTTAGATTTTTCCATCCTACAAGATCTAAATAATTGTCATAAAATGGGCAGATGGTCTGAGGTGCCTGACGTCCAGGCATTCTTTTACACATCGGTCCCTCCCTGGTCTCTGTTCCCAATGCAACTCATCCCAAATCTTCCTTTTTTCCCTACTGCCTGTCCCCTCAGTCCCAACCCCAAGCATCGCTGAGCCTTTCTAATCTTCCTTTCTACAGACCCATCTGACCTCTCCCCTCCTCGCCAGGCTGAGCTAGGTCCCAATCTTAACTCAGTCTCTGCTCCCCCACCCTATAATCCTTGTATCACCTCCCCTCCTCACACCCGTTCTGGCTTACAGTTTTGTTCTGCAACTAGCCCTCCCCCACCTGCCCAAAAATTTCCTCTTAAAAAAGTGGATAGAGCTAAAGGCATAGTCAAGGTTAATGTTCCTTTTTCTTTATTCTACCTCTCCCAAATCAGTTAGCATTTGGGCTCTTTTTTATCAAATATAAAAACTTAGCCCAGTTCATGGCCTGTTTAGCAGCAACCCTGAGACGCTTTTCAGCCCTAGACCCTGAAAGGTCAGAAGGCTGTCTTATTCTTAATATGCATTTTATTTTATTACCCAATCTGCTCCTGACATTAAATAAACCCCCAAAATTAAATTCTGGCCCTCAAACCCCACAACAGGACTTAATGAACCTCGCCTTCAAGGTGTACAATAATAGAGTAGAGGCAGCTAAGTAGCGACTTATTTCTGAGTTGCAATTCCTTGCCTCCACTGTGAGACAAACCCCAGCCACATCTCCAGCACACAACTCCAAATGCCTGAACCGCAGCTGCCAGGGGTTCCTCCAGAACCTCCTCCCCCAGGAGCTTGCTATAAGTGCCGGAAATCTGGCCACTGGGCCAAGGAATGCCTGCAGCCTGGGATTCCTCCTAAGCTGTGTCCCACTCATACGGGACCCTACTGGAAATCGGATTGTCCAATTTCCCCAGCAGCCACTCCCAGAGCCCCTGGAGCTCTGGCCCAGGGCTCTCTGACTGACTCCTTCCCAGATATCCTCAGCTTAGCGGCTGAAAATCGACGCTGCCACATCGCCTCAGAAGCTTCCTGGACCATCACAGATGCTTTGGGTAACTCTTATAGTGGAGGGTAAGTCTGTCCCCTTCTTAATCAATACAGAGGCTACCTTCTTTTCAAGGGCCTGTTTCCCTTGCCTCCATAACTGTTGTGGATATTGACGGCCAGGCTGCTAAACCTCTTAAAACTCCCCAGTGTTTGGGTGAAGGAGAAAGGACAAGATGGAGGAAGGTGAACAAGAAGGCATAATCCATGTTGCTTCTGGGTTCTTCCTCACCAACTTTCCCGTGCACGGGAAAATGCAGCCCACCCCAGGAAGATGCAGATCAACCGAGCATGTGCCAGGTGATGTCAATCCAAAGAGATCGAAACTTACCCAGCCACGCCTACGGAGACGCCCCTATCACGCCCTTATCCTGCCCACTGCCCTCCCCCTTCCAGTACCAATGCATAAAAGTCTGCCACTGGCAGGAGCTGGCATGACTTCTTCAGCCCCTGCATTTGTGGACCAGAGAACATCACCCAAGAGCGCCGGCGCGACTTCCCTGGCCCCCCACACCTGAGGACCAGAGAACCTCGCCGGAGAGTGTGTGCATATTTGCAATAAAAAGACTGCCACTTTCTTACGTACTTTGGCCTCATGTTTAATTACTTAGCTCTCCTAAATTAAGTTACATTAAATTAAATTAAAACACCCAACTCTGGTGGCAACTTGGACAACATTCTTTTATGCACTCCTTTTTAGTTATCCTCACCTGCCCAATTCCCTTATTAGGCTGAGACATTTAAACTAAATTATCTGCTTCCCTGACTATTTCTAGGCTACGGCCACACCTCATTGCTGCCTTTTCCCCCAGTTCAAAGCTACCTTCACATCACATCCTTCCCTCATATCCCCCCACCTTAACCCACAAGTATAGGATACCTCTGCTCCCTCCTTGGCAACTGATCATGCACCCCTTACTATCTCATTAAAACCTAATCACTCTTTCCCCACTCAATGCCAATATCCCATCCCGCAGTACGCTTTAAAAGGATTAAAGCCTGTTATCACTTGCCTGCTACAACATGGCCTTTAAAAGCCTGTAAACTCCTCTTACAGTTCCCCCATTTTACCTGTCCTAAAACCAGACAAGCCTTACAGATTAATTCAAGATCTCTGCACCTTATCCACCAAATTGTCTTGCCTCTGGATCTCAAACATACTTTCTTTAGTATTCTTTTACACCCTTCATCCCAGCCTCTCTTCGCTTTCACTTGGACTGACCCTGACAGCCATCAGGCTCAGCAAATTACCTAGGCTGTACTGCTGCAAGTCTTCAGAGACAGCCCGCATTACTTCAGTTAAGCCCAAATTTCTTCCTCATCTGTTATCTATCTCGGTATAATTCTCATAAATACACACTTACTCTCCCTGCTGATCGTGTCTGGCTAATCTCCCAAACCCCAATCCCTTCTACAAAACAACAACTCCTTTCCTTCCTAGGCATGTTTAGTGCAGACAGAATTCTTACACAAGAGCCGGGAACGTGTACTGTAGCCTTTCTGTCCAAACAACTTGACCTTACTGTTTTAGCCTAGCCCTCATGTGTGCGCCCAGTGGCTTTCATTGCTTCAATACTATTAGAGGCCCTAAAAATCACAAACTATGCTCAACTCTCCACAGTTCTCATAACTTCCAAAATCTATTTTCTCCCCCCAACCTTTGCTCAGGACAATGCTTATGCTGATTGTTTTGTTTAATTTAATTTAATTTAGGAGAGCTAAATAATTAAACATGAGGCCAAAGTACATAAGAAAGTGGCAGTCTTTTATTGCAAATATGCACACACTCTCCGGCGAGGTTCTCTGGTCCTCAGGTGTGGGGGGCCAGGGAAGTCGCGCTGGCGCTCTCGGGTGAGGTTCTCCGGTCCACGAATGTGGGGGCCGAAGAAGTCACGCCGGCTCCTGCCAGTGGCAGACCTTTATGCATTGGTACTGGAAGGGGGAGGGCAGTGGGGGGGGATAAGGGCGTGATAGGGGCGTCTCCGTAGGCGTGGCCGGGTAAGTTTTGATCTCTTCGGATTGACATCACCTGGCGCATGCTTGGTCGATCTGCATCTTCCTGGGGCGGGCTGCATTTTCCCGTGCACGGGAAAGTTGGTGAGGAAGAACCCAGAAGCAACATGGATTATGCCTTCTTGTTCACCTTCCTCCATCTTGTCCTTTGTCCTTCACCGAAACACTGATAAGTTAGATAAAAAAGCAGCTAGCGTTCCAACTTCTATTCCTCACGGCAGTTTTCCTCCTTCATATCGGCCACTCCCACCTACTCCCCCCACTGAAACTTCCACCTATCAATCTCTTCCCACACAAGGCAAATGGTTCTTAGACCAAGGAAAATATCTCCTTCCAGCCTCACAGGCCCATTCTATTCTGTCGTCATTTTATAACCTCTTCCATGTAGGTTACAAGCCTCTAGCCCATCTCTCAGAACCTCTCATTTCCTTTCCGTCATGGAAATCTATCCTCAAGGAGATCACTTCTCAGTGTTCCATCTGCTATTCTACTACCCCTCAGGAATTGTTCAGGACCCCTCCCTTTCCTAGACATCAAGCTCGGGGATTTGCCCCTGCCCAGGACTGGCAAACTGACTTTATCCACATGCCCCGAGTCAGAAAACTAAAATACTTCTCAGTCTAGGTAGACACTTTCACTGGATGGGTAGAGGCCTTTCCCACAGGGTCTGGGAAGGCCAGCGCGGTCATTTCTTCCCTTCTGTCAGACATAATTCCTCAGTTTGGCCAGTTTTGCCTTGCACAGGGTCTCTTCTTCCTCTGTGGATCCTCTACCTACATGTGTCTACCTGCTAATTGGACAGGCACATGTACACTAGTGTTCTTTACTCCCAAAATTCAATTTGCAAATGGGACCAAAGAGCTCCCTGTTCCCCTCATGACACCAACACGACAAAAAAGAGTTATTCCACTAATTCCCTTGCTGGTCGGTTTAGGACTTTCTGCCTCCACTATTGCTCTCGGTATTAGAATAGCAGGCATTTCAACCTCTGTCATGACCTTCCGTAGCCTGTCTAATGACTTCTCTGCCAGCATCACAGACATATCACAAACTTTATCAGTCCTCCAGGCCCAAGTTGACTCTTTAGCTGCAGTTGTCCTCTAAAACCGCGGAGGCCTTGACTTACTCACTGCTGAAAAAGGAGGACTCTGTATATCCTTAAATGAAGAGTGTTGTTTTTACCTAAATCAATCTGGCCCGGTATATGACAACATAAAAAAAGTCAAGGATAGAGCCCAAAAACTTGCCAACCAAGCAAGTAATTACGCTGAATCCCCTTGGGCACTCTCTAATTGGACGTCCTGGGCCCTCCCAATTCTTAGTCCTTTAATATCCATTTTTCTCCTTGTTTTATTTGGACCTTTTATCTTCCGTTTAGTTTCTCAATTCATCCAAAACCGTATCCAGGCCATCACCAATCATTCTATACAACAAATGTTTCTTCTAACGACCCCACAATATCACCCCTTACCACAAAATCTTCCTTCAGCTGCATCTCTCCCACTCTAGGTTCCCACGCTGCCCCAATCCTGCTTGAAGCAGCCCTGAGAAACACCACCCATTCTCTCTCCATACCACCCCCAAAAAATTTTCGCCACCCCAACACTTCACACTATTTTATTTTTCTTATTAATATAAGAAGGCAGGAATGTCAGGCCTCTGAGCTGAAGCCGAGCCATCGCATCCCCTGTGACTTGCACATATACGCCCAGATGGCCTGAAGTAACTGAAGAATTAAAAAAGAAGTGCAAATGCCCTGCCTCGCCTTAACCTATGACATGCCACCACAAAAGAAGTGATAATGGCCGGTCCTTGCCTTAAGCGATGATATTATCTTGTGAAATTCCTTTTCCTGGCTCATCTTGGCTCAAAAAGCTCCCCCACTGAGCACCTTGTGACCCCCACTCCTGCTCGGCAGAGAACAACCCCATTTTCACTGTAATTTTCCTTTACCTACCCAAATCCTATAACGGCCCCACCCTTATGTCCCTTCGCGGACTCTCTTTTCGGACTCAGCCGGCCTGCACCCAGGTGAAATAAACAGCCATGTTGCTCACACAAAGCCTGTTTGGTGGTCTCTTCACACGGATGCGCATGACACAGTATGGAAAGAAGACAAAGAAAATATGTACAATCAAAGAACCCAGAAAATACCACCTCAGTCAGATGAGCAAGATTAACAATAGCAATAAATCATGTTGATGGCATATATCCTTGATATAAAATAATAAGAATGACATTTTATTTCTGGGATTTTTTCTCTCAAAAATACATGACTCTTTTGTAATAATGAGAAAGACATAAGGGCATATCCCAATTAAGAGGCATTGTATAAAATACCTGACAAATATTCCTTACAGCTGTCAAGATCATTAAAACTAGGAACACCTGAGAAACTACCACAGCCACAAGAATCCTGAGGAAACAAGATAACTGAGCATAATATTGTTTCCTGTATGATACCATCAGGGCAGAAAAGAAGTATATTAGGTAAAAACTAAGGAAAACTTAATACATTAGGAATCACCTTGATATGGTTTGGATTTGTGTCCGCACACACATCTCGTGTCTAATGGTAATCCCCAATGTTGGAAGCGGAAGGTGATTGGATCTCTGGGGTGGATTTCTCCCTTGTTCTCCAGATACTGAATGAGTTCTCAGAAGATCTGGTTGTTTAAAAGTGAGTGGCACCTCCTGCTTCACTCTCCTCCTCCTGCTTCTGCCATGTAAGATGTGCCTGCATCCCCTTTGCCTTCAACCACAATTGTAAGCTTCCTGAGGCCTCCCCAACCATGCTTCCTGTACATCCTACAGAACCATGAGCCAATTAAACCTCTTTTCTTTATAAATCACCCAGCCTCAGGAATTTCTTTATAGCAGTACAAGAGTGGACTAATACAGATCTTTAATCAATAATAATAATGATTAATCAATATTTTTTCATTATGACAAACATACCATACTAATATATGCTATTAATAGAATAAAATTGGGGTAGTTATATGGAAACTCTTTGTATTCATTTTACAAATTTTCTGTGAATTTAAAGGTTTTTTTAAAAATACACATTAAAAGACAAACAGATTAAACAGAGAAATTCAATAATCAATGAACTTGGGGTATTATGCAGCCAATTGCTATTTTCATTCTTGAAACTTTTTTGCAATACTGATAGTGTTTACATATAACACCATATAAAATGTATTAAATCACATATTTCACTATAGCCAATTTGGTTTTGTGCATAGATATTATATCATATCTTCATATATGTTAATGCTATTGTCAAATGTGACTGGGAAGTCAGTTTTACTATTAGTAGGATGCAAAGTTTTTAAACTTTGAATATTCCCCCTCAATGCAATTGTATTATTTGTATGTGAAATAAATCCAAATTTTTATTTTAGGAAATTTGGTCTCATTTAGTTTTTGGAAGCACAATAACTTATGTTTTAAAATATCTTCAGTTGGATATCTGTATGCTTTTAGTTGATACAATTTTGTATGTCAGCATACTTGTAGGGTAAAATGCAATGTTTTCATATATGTACACATTGTGGAGATAAAGCTAATTAATTAATCACCTCACAAACATCATTTTTTTGGTGATGAAAACATGTAAATTTTACTCTATTAGCAATTTTTAAATATACCATACATTGTTATTAACTATACTCACCATGCTGTATAATAGGTCTCTAGAACTTATTCCTCTTGTCCAACTGAAACTTTGTACATTTTGACAAATATCCCCTCAATTTGTCCCACCCCCTGAAGGCCCTGCTAACATTCATTCTACTCTCTACTTCAATGAGTTTGAGTTTTTTAGATTCTCTATATAAGAGAGATCATGAAGTATTTGTCTTTATGTGCCTAGCTTATTTCACTTAGTACAATATCCTCCAGATTTATCTATGTTGTCACACAGAATTTTCTTCTTTTTAAAGTCTGAGTAGTATTCTATTGTACATATACTGTCACACTGTTGATGGACACTTAGACTGTTTTCATTATCTTTATATATTTGACTATTTTGAATAATGCTGCAAGGAACATAAGAGTAAAGATGTCTCTTTGAAATACTGACTGTATTTTCTTTGAATATATGCTCAGAAGTGAGATTGCTAGATTATATGTTAGTCCTATTTCTAATTTTTTGAGTAACTTCCATACTGTTTTCCATAATGGCTGTACTGGCATACACTTTACCTGAAATGGAAGATGAGTACACTTAAGATTCTTTTTAGCACAGGCATTCAGCACACATAGCTGTCCTTAGGGCATCTAACAATTAGAATTAAGGAAACTTAATCCTTCTGGGTCTCTGTAGTAACTTCTGTCATCTTTGAGAGCTTATCATTAATTATAAGGCTTTTCAAACAGTATAGAACTCAGTAACCCTGTGAGGAGTGCTTCACTGTTTTTAAAAACAGAATCTCAACCCACAAAGAGGTTTGAATAGATAATACCTTTCTCATACTTTCATCACTTCCTCTGCCTTGAAATTTTGTCTAGCTTTATAACATTCACCCTTTGCCAGAGTAGGTAAAAAAAAAAAAAAAAAAAAAAA